>NC_091292.1:6533581-6561081 GCF_038502225.1 Cherax quadricarinatus
AACATGGTGTGGAGGAGAAACATGGTGTGGAGGAGAAACATGGTGTGGAGGAGAAACATGGTGTGGAGGAGAAACATGGTGTGGAGGAGAAACATGGTGTGGAGGAGAAACATGGTGTGGAGGAGAAACATGGTGTGGAGGAGAAACATGGTGTGGAGGAGAAACATGGTGTGGAGGAGAAACATGGTGTGGAGGAGAAACATGGTGTGGAGGAGAAACATGGTGTGGAGGAGAAACATGGTGTGGAGGAGAAACATGGTGTGGAGGGGAAACATGGTGTGGAGGAGAAACATGGTGTGGATAAGAAACATGGTGTGGAGGAGGAACATGGTGTGGAGGAGAAACATGGTGTGGAGGAGAAACATGGTGTGGAGGAGAAACATGGTGTGGAGGAGAAACATGGTGTGGATAAGAAACATGGTGTAGAGGAGAAACATGGTGTGGGGGAGAAATATGGTGTGGAGGAGAAACATGGTGTGGAGGAGAAACATGGTGTGGAGGAGAAACATGGTGTGGAGGAGAAACATGGTGTGGATAAGAAACATGGTGTGGAGGAGAAACATGGTGTGGGGGAGAAACATGGTGTGGAGGAGAAACATGGTGTGGAGGAGAAACATGGTGTGGAGGAGAAACATGGTGTGGAGGAGAAACATGGTGTGGAGGAGAAACATGGTGTGGAGGAGAAACATGGTGTGGAGGAGAAACATGGTGTGGAGGAGAAACATGGTGTGGATAAGAAACATGGTGTGGAGGAGGAACATGGTGTGGAGGAGAAACATGGTGTGGAGGAGAAACATGGTGTGGAGGAGAAACACGGTGTGGAGGAGAAACATGGTGTGGAGGAGAAACATGGTGTGGAGGAGAAACATGGTGTGGATAAGAAACATGGTGTGGAGGAGGAACATGGTGTGGAGGAGAAACATGGTGTGGAGGAGAAACATGGTGTGGAGGAGAAACATGGTGTGGAGGAGAAACATGGTGTGGATAAGAAACATGGTGTGGAGGAGGAACA
The DNA here is from genome assembly GCF_038502225.1 of Cherax quadricarinatus. NCBI lineage: Eukaryota > Metazoa > Arthropoda > Malacostraca > Decapoda > Parastacidae > Cherax > Cherax quadricarinatus. The sequence goes on from NC_091292.1 coordinate 6,534,594, forward strand.
TGGTGTGGAGGAGAAACATGGTGTGGAGGAGAAACATGGTGTGGAGGAGAAACATGGTGTGGAGGAGAAACATGGTGTGGATAAGAAACATGGTGTGGAGGAGGAACATGGTGTGGAGGAGAAACATGGTGTGGAGGAGAAACATGGTGTGGAGGAGAAACATGGTGTGGAGGAGAAACATGGTGTGGAGGAGAAACATGGTGTGGAAGAGAAACATGGTGTGGAGGAGAAACATGGTGTGGATAAGAAACATGGTGTGGAGGAGGAACATGGTGTGGAGGAGAAACATGGTGTGGAGGAGAAACATGGTGTGGAGGAGAAACATGGTGTGGAGGAGAAACATGGTGTGGAGGAGAAACATGGTGAGGAGGAGAAACATGGTGTGGAGGAGAAACATGGTGTGGATAAGAAACATGGTGTGGAGGAGGAACATGGTGTGGAGGAGAAACATGGTGTGGAGGAGAAACATGGTGTGGAGGAGAAACATGGTGTGGAGGAGAAACATGGTGTGGAGGAGAAACATGGTGTGGAGGAGAAACATGGTGTGGAGGAGAAACATGGTGTGGAGGAGAAACATGCTGTGGATAAGAAACAGGAGGAAACATGGTGTGGAGGAGAAACATGGTGTGGAGGAGAAACATGGTGTGGAGGAGAAACATGGTGTGGGAGGAACATGGTGAGGCGGAGAAACCTGGTGTGGAGGAGAAACATGGTGTGGAGGAGAAACATGGTGTGGAGGAGAAACATGGTGTGGAAACAGGAGAAACATGGTGTGGATGAGAAACATGGTGTGGAGGAGAAACATGGTGTGGAGGAGAAACATGGTGTGGAGGAGAAACATGGTGTGGAGGAGAAACATGGTGTGGAGGAGAAACATGGAGTGGAACATGGTGTGGAGGAGAAACATGGTGTGGAGGAGAAACATGGTGTGGAGGAGAAACATGGTGTGGAGGAGAAACATGGTGTGGAGGAGAAACATGGTGTGGAGGAGAAACATGGTGTGGAGGAGAAACATGGTGTGGAGGAGAAACATGGTGTGGAGGAGAAACATGGTGTGGAGGAGAAACATGGTGTGGAGGAGAAACATGGTGTGGAGGAGAAACATGGTGTGGAGGAGAAACATGGTGTGGAGGAGAAACATGGTGTGGAGGAGAAACATGGTGTGGAGGAGAAACATGGTGTGGAGGAGAAACATGGTGTGGAGGAGAAACATGGTGTGGAGGAGAAACATGGTGTGGAGGAGAAACATGGTGTGGAGGAGAAACATGGTGTGGAGGAGAAACATGGTGTGGAGGAGAAACATGGTGTGGAGGAGAAACATGGTGTGGAGGAGAAACATGGTGTGGAGGAGAAACATGGTGTGGAGGAGAAATATGGTGTGGAGGAGAAACATGATGTGGAGGAGAAACATGGTGTGGAGGAGAAACATGGTGTGGAGGAGAAACATGGTGTGGAGGAGAAACATGGTGTGGAGGAGAAACATGGTGTGGAGGAGAAACATGGTGGGGAGGGATGGTGTGGAGAGAAACATGGTGTGGAGGAGAAACATGGTGTGGAGGAGAATCATGGTGTGGAGGAGAAACATGGTGTGGTGGAGAAACATGGTGTGGAGGAGAAACATGGTGTGGAGGAGAAACATGGTGTGGAGGAGAAACATGGTGTGGAGGAGAAACATGGTGTGGAGGAGAAACATGGTGTGGAGGAGAAACATGGTGTGGAGGAGAAACATGGTGTGGAGGAGAAACATGGTGTGGGGGAGAAATATGGTGTGGAGGAGAAACATGGTGTGGAGGAGAAACATGGTGTGGAGGAGAAACATGGTGTGGAGGAGAAACATGGTGTGGAGGAGAAACATGGTGTGGAGGAGAAACATGGTGTGGAGGAGAAACATGGTGTGGAGGAGAAACATGGTGTGGAGGGGAAACTTGGTGTGGAGGAGAAACATGGTGTGGAGGAGAAACATGGTGTGGAGAAGAAACATGGTGTGGAGGGGAAACTTGGTGTGGAGGAGAAACATGGTGTGGAGGAGAAACATGGTGTGGAGGAGAAACATGGTGTGGAGGAGAAACTTGGTGTGGAGGAAAAACATTGTGTGGAGGAGAAACTTGGTGTGGAGGAAAAACATTGTGTGGAGGAGAAACATGATGTGGAGGAGAAACATGGTGTGGTGGAGAAACATGGTGTGCAGGAGGTACAGAGGTTAGTATGTGGAGAAGTACACAGGCACTTCCTGCTCAGGTACTAGATTGTAAAGTAATATAGGCTAGTATGTCAGGACTAGTGAGGGACTAGCCTGGAGAAACAGAGGCTAGTATGTCAGGGGACCAAGGTGTGAATAGGAGCTAGCTCACCTCCCGCACCTCCCTCACCTCCCACACCAGAAGTGAGGCAGACCAAGTCTGCGAGTTGGCCGGTGTTAGTGTAAGAGGCCAGAGATCTCTATCGCCCACGAGTAATAATGTGGCCAACTTGAAGTTTAAGTGGCCACAGACCTCCATAACTTAGAAGTGCATGTCTCCAGTTGTCTCTACTCTTGCTTCTCGTCACTCTTCATTACTACCATTAACATTACACTAAATACTTAGCAATTCAAATTATTACAGAATTAAATTTATATTCCATTCACTAACAGCATGTACGATCTGTGTAACTATTCCTATACTTATTAAGTAGTGCAGTGTTGCTCAGGTGGGGTAAAATGTCCATTGAGTTTACGTTGTTACTTTTCTTAGGTAAACAGTATCCTCCGGTGGGACAGAAGGAACGGAGCGTCAACTGGCTGTTCCTCATCATTCCCGCGGTAGTGGTGGTGATTGTGGTGGCTGCGGTGGTGATGTGTCAGGTAAGTAGTGATGGAAGTCGTGGTAATGGTAGTGGTGATGGTGGTGAATGAGACGAGACTGGTTCCCTCCCTTCCATTCATACCTCGCTCCCTTCTTTCCTCTCTAACCTCCCTCTCTTACACCCTCGCTCTCTTCTTCCCTCCCTTCCTCGCTCTCCACCTCATCAATGCAGATAAGCTCATCCTGTTATATTCCATCCTGTGATGGAATATAACAAGCAAACATAGCAAACTTTATATCGTATGATAGCAGTACACAGTGGGAACATCCAGAGGTCAACAATAACAGTCTGGATGATCAGGCCTTAATCCACCAGGAAGACTGGTCTGGGGCCGGGACGCGGGGGCGTTGCTCCCTCGAAAACATCTTTCCAGTATCCTTCAGGTCTAATAAAATAACTAACACGTGAAAAAATACCTTCAAAAATTACTATTCAATTTTCAATGCACTTTTGCAATCGTGAAAAATTGTTCTGTGTAGAAGAGCTTTATATTGAAGTATGCTGCTGCTCCTCCATATTCTTCTCTTTCCTCTCCTCCTCACCTCTCCTCAACTTCGTCTCCTCTGCTCTCCCTCCTCTGTAACAGTGTCATCCATCTCTCTACACGACACCAACCTGTTGTCACTTGGGCCATCTATCTGAGCCATCTCGCTGCCCTCCCTCCCTCCCTCCCTCCCTCCCTCATATCCACATAGCTCTCATCTTCCTTCCTACTCCCCAACCCTCCCTTCTTCCCTCCCAGCTCTCCCCCTTCCAATCACTACCCCCCCTCCTTCCCCCTCATGTCTCGTCCTTCATGTCCCAATCTTCATTTATTACCCTCCTCCTCCTCCTCTTCCTCCTTCTCCTTTTCCTCTTCCTCTTCATTCCCTCACTCACATCTTATCGCCACACACATCACTATCCCCACTCTTTTACCCTCCTCCCTCACCCATCACCCATTAGCCCTTCCTCCCTCATCACCCATCACCCTTCCTCCCCCATCACCCCTTCCTCACCCATCATCCGTTTCCCCGCTTCCCTGTCGCCCGTTAATAATAATAATGGTACAATAATAATAATAATAATAATAATAATAATAATAATAATAATAATAATAATAATAATAATAATAATAATAATAATAATAATAATAATAATAAAAACATCAAACAATTACGTTAAGAGAGAGTATATCATATTAGGTACAGTTTTTTTGGGGAGGGAACAACTCCAGTTTAATAATCGCAGTGTCTCTGACCACAAAAACTAAACCGGTAAATATCAGAGTAATGCGGTCACAGTGGTTACCACAGACTCCTTCACAACTAACACAGTTCAGATAGGAAGCTGTAGACGATTTTCCGTTCCTCCTGGTCTTTCATCAGTCCCGAGAAAGAGAGAAAAAGTGGAGAGAAAGCCAGACCACAGGAGAGAAAGCACAAGTCAGGATGTTTGGGGTTTAATGCCGATAAATCAAGGCAAGAAGACTCCGTGGATACGTAACATTTTATCTGAGACACAAGTAACATCTTCAGTGAAGAAACACGATCCACAAGAGGGACTCTGACACCTCTCGTGGAAAACAATAAGAGCGTAAGACAGAGGAGAAGCAGTGCAGCTGGTCTACTGACCCATGATAGGCAGGTCCAGCTCACACCCACTCGTATACCTGCTCAACCCTTTTTTTTTTTAAAAGCTACCTAAGGTTCTCCCCTCACTGAAGACATTCAACGACGGAACTGAAGATTCATGTTTTTCCTGCCTAACAAGTGCTACCTCTGCACCTCTTCCTCCCGCACCTCCTGTGAGAGTCGCTGAAGGATAAACTACGCAAGGACCTTAACAGTGAAGAAGCTGTCTATTCCACACTTGGTGCATGCTGCGAGAGACCTTACTCGCTAACTCACTAACTCACTCAATAACTCACTCGCTCACTAACTTACTCACTCGCTCACTAACTTACTCACTCGCTCACTAACTCACGGAGGGGACGAAAAAAAGGAAATTTTTATATGCCTTATCAGTGCGTGGAGACATAATTTTTTTTCATTGAAACGAGAAGCCTTCATCACACGCTGGTAAATTTGGAAGCCCAAGTGTATCTCCCGTGCCTGTGTGCACCAGAGGTAAGAGAACACCATTGTACACATCAGAGGCAACAGAACAGTGATGTACACACCGGAGGCAACAGAACAGTGACGTACACACCAGAGATAACTTAGAAAATACCTTTTTTTTTTTAATGCTCCAAATACGACCAAGAGATATAGCTTTATCATGTAGGATTTCTTGGTATTGTTACTTCTCAAAATATGGGAATTGGAATTCAGATAACTGGCGAGGCAAGGAAGACAGCCGAGAGAAGGCTGCTGTTGCTGCTGCTACTGCTGTTGCTGGTGTTGCTGCTACTGTTGCTGCTGCTACTGCCGTTGCTGCTGCTGCTGCTGCTACTGCTGTTCCTGCTGCTCCCTGCAGAACCTGCACAGCAGCAGCAGGAACACCTGCTGCTGCTGTCGTTTCATGACAGAAACCAGAGTAATTCAGGGTCTCGAGATCGAAGTCATTGGGACATCGATGTCACATCGAACTCAGGACTCACGAAGGATTTTAGCGATAAAGGTCATGGGCGCAGAACAAAACGTCTCGCTCTACATTGAGGTATATTAGTGTTACTGATTTTGATTACAGCTCTGCAAAGAGGTATCCTAAGTCAGTGTTACTGACTTGATTACAGCTCTACACAGAGCCTAACCTCAGCAACAGAGGTTTCTGAAAATAAATGGTATAAAATACCGACACAATGGAAACATAAACACATATGCAGTTTAATGTGATCCTTTATTGACAGATTTTCGCCCACTGTGTGGACGAAACGTTGTCAATAAAGGATCACATTAAACTGCATATATGTTTATATTTCCAACAGAGGTTTCTCCATACCTGTGTCTTTCCTTCGCCCGTGTGCGCAGTACGCAGCTGTATCCAGAGATCTATCTGTGTCGTGTCTAGGACTAACACAAGGTGGTGTATGTTAAGGTTAACTTTACATGCTCACCTGAGGAGCCTTACTCTTTGTGTTGCTTGAGAAACACAACCGCCCAGTCATGTTCTGTTCAGCCCCTAGGGCCGTCGAAACAGCCCCTGCCCAGCCTGTAAACAGGTTCAGTCTACCATCCGTCATTAATGAAGAGGACGTAAGACCATGTCAAGGAGTCCACTTCATTTCTCTTCTCCCTTCCTCCACCATCATCCCTCTCTCAATCCCCTCTCCTCCCATTTCTTCTCAGTCTCCCGTTATCCTCACCAGCCTACCTCACTCCATGGCTTCTCTCTCTCTCTCTCTCTCTCTCTCTCTCTCTCTCTCTCTCTCTCCATCATTTATCTAGTTCTTTGGTGGCATGTCGAAGCGATCTAGCGGGGGTCTTCAGCGTCCACAGGCGACGCAGACGAAGTACTGACTCTCAGAGCAGAGGAAGGCTGTTCCTGCTGCTGCTCCTGCTCCTGCTGCTGGGTCCTGCTGGCAGACACACTCGGCCACCGTAATGTTATGCTGAAAAACTGGAGAATTGCGAGGCGCTATCTGCTCTGTGGACTCCCTGAAATGCTATCCAGGAGGAAGGAAATGTATAAAAAGAAGGAAAATGAAAATTCTTGGAGCATGTGTGTGTACACACGAAAATATAAACGAGTGCACACACACACACACACACACACACACACACACACACACACACACACACACACACACACACACACACACACACACACACACTCACACATACATACATTTACACACGTACTCCTATACAGGCACCAATTTCACCCATGTATAAATCTCTCTCCCCATCCATCTCCCCATCCCTCTCCCCATTTATCTCTCCATCCCTCTCCCCATCTATCTCTCCCCCTTACATACCAACACATTATTCCTTCCCTCACCCCCTCCATCTATTACATAAACGTTGTTTCCCCCCCCTCCTCATTTCCTCCCAACCACCATTCTTCCCTCAGTCCCTCCCACCTTCCTTCCCACTCCCATTTTATCCTCAGATTCGCCTTACCATCTTCCAATTCTCCTTATCACCCTTCCTCCCATCCTCCTCTTCTCCCACCCTTCTTCTAGTTCTTTTTCCCCTTCTCAACTCCTCTTCTTCCATCCTCCTCCGCTCCCACCCTTCCTCTCATCCTCATTTCCTCTCAGTTCCTCTCCTCCCAGCTTTCCTAACCCCTCCTATTACACAAACATTCTCCCTACTTCCTTCCACCCCGTTACCCATGTCACTCTCCCTCCTTCACTCACCATAAATCCCAGACACTCAATAAGGAAGAACACTTGAGAGAGAAATAGTAAATACATAGTTTAAAGACAGAGAACAAAAATACACAATACCCTTACTGGAACAATACATAAATACCCAGCACATGGAACAATGACAGTCAGGGCGACGTTTCGATCAAATTTGGACCATTAACTAACAATGAACGACTGCCACTGAATATAACTCCAAACTGCGAAGAACATAGATTTGACCCCTGACACTAGTTGAACTTGAAGAGCCCAATAATACACAATAACATCCACACCCTGTGTCGGAGGCCCCGACTCACTTGACTCCATAGTCGTACAAAAATAATTATGAGCGGCCTGGAATATCTAATGGAGAGAGAGTTAAGACATAGGCGTCATAAATCATAAAATCACTGATAAAACCTTACTTCTTAAAAGTGGCAGTGAAGCATTTTGAAAATGTAAAAAGCATATTATAAAAATCTTGAACGAGTGCTAAGGATACGGTCTGTAGAGGTTCTCAAGTTCAACCAGACTGTGATAGATATGTGGGTCAGCGGGCGTGCCAACAACAACAGCCTGGTCGGCCAAGCACTCAGCAAGGGAAGCCTGGCCATAGGCCGGGTGGGTAGGGGAACTCCTGAGAAAAGGTCACAGGTAAATTACAGGTGAAATCATAGAATAACATGTATATAGTGCAGTTGGCACTTGTCTCCCACAACTGCTAGAGCAGCATCCTGTCGTCTGAACACAACTGCTAGAGCAGCATCCCGTCGTCTGAACACAACTGCTAGAGCAGCATCCCGTCGTCTGGACACAACTGCTAGAGCACCATCCTGTCGTCTGAACACAACTGCTAGAGCAGCATCCCGTCGTCTGAACACAACTGCTAGAGCAGCATCCCGTCGTCTGAACACAACTGCTAGAGCAGCATCCCGTCGTCTGAACACAACTGCTAGAGCAGCATCCCGTCGTCTGGACACCACTGAGAGGTAAGCAGAATGAATATATAGTGTCACAGTAAGCGATATGTGGGAAAAGAAATAACTTCAGAATTTTTCAGATGAATCTTTAACTTTCTAACAAAATCCATAGAGCAGCAGCAGTAACCAGTAATAATTTAGTGGCCTCGACACGGTAAAAATCTGTATCTCATAAAGCAATGCTCTTTACTGTTGTCTTTCTTATTATGACTGAGACATAAATCAAAACACAGCATCCCTCGAGGACACAGCATCCCTCGAGGACACAGCATCCCTCGAGGACACAGCATCCCTCGAGGACACAGCATCCCTCTAGGGCACAGCATCCTTCGAGGACAGAGCATCCCTCGAGGACACAGCATCCCTCGAGGACACAGCATCCCTCGAGGACACAGCATCCCTCGAGGACACAGCATCTCTCGAGGACACAGCATCCCTCTATGGCACAGCATCCTTCGAGGACAGAGCATCCCTCGAGGACACAGCGTCCCTCGAGGACACAGCGTCCCTCGAGGACAGAGCATCCCTCGAGGACACAGCATCCCTCGAGGACACAGCAATCTTTTAACTAAGTCTTCCCTTGAATCCAGAAAACAAGATGATGGTCACTCAGGACAAATTTCAGCCGCTCCACTGCGGAGGAATGAAAGCCAATAAAACCTGCAAGAGAGTACAAAACGCAATTAAACGACTCAATAAAACGCAAAAGGAATGTAAGGGACATGGGAGTAACCCTGTTAGAAGACGTTATAGAAGAAACACAACAGTGTTACTAGCGCAACAGGAAGGAAACTGAGAGGCAGGAGAATAAGAGTCATCAACACAAGATATAATCAATCAATTTACCTTCAAGGCTGGAATTTTGCTGTACACAAACTATTTACGGCAGACTATTAAGTTCAGGCCAGAACGATATAGTGTAATTTACAGTTAGGAAATACTGGAGGACCTGAATCAGACGTGCACTCTGAAATTACACATTACAAAAGAATTTAGAATGGCGGTGCAGAAGAGTCAAACTCGAAGCATGAGTGCAAGAAGTAGAGTGAGTGGAGGCAGGAGTCAAGGCTCTCGACACACTTCGCTTTACATATAAGAGGAGTTGCCAGAAGACTCGTAATTCCCTTCAAGAGGGAACTGGACAATTTGCTCCAAATTGTTTTTGATCAGCCGGGCTGTGGCCCCTACGTCAGGATGCCGGCCGCTTACTGCAACAGCCTGGATGACCTGACTCTCATTAAAGAGGTCTTCCTTAACTGCTCTTCCTCTTCTTTCTTCTTCCTTCTCCTCTTCCTCTTGCTCCTCCTCCTCCCTCCCGCCTATCCACCCACCCCCTCGTCCTCCCTCACCCCTATCCACCCACCCCCCTATCCACCCACCCCTCCTCCTCTATCCACACTCACAACAGACCCACCCACATTAATTCTCCCCCTATCCCCTTTATTCACACTAATTCCTTACTCACTTATCCCTACCTGGTATTTACCTGGTACAGGTTCCAGGTCTCACACCAGGCTTCCTGGCTGACGGAATGATCAGTCAGGCTGTTGGTGGTAGCAGTCCACAGTCTGTATCACGGCCTGTCGGATCGGGAACAGTCTGCAGGAACTGATTATTTAGACTGACAAAGGAAGAGGTCTTCTGTGAGTTCCCTTATGCATGAAGGGAGGGTGATGAAGAGTCTTGAACCCCTTATGCTCACTGAGTTATTGTCGCGTGGGGGTTCGAATGCTGGAATTAGGTAAAAACACACACACCGGACGCCTGGTAACTTATAATTATGAGTACTAAAGGAGGAGCGCTAAACCTGACCTGTCTTCTCTTTAACGTCTCTAACTGAGCTACTGGTACCGTGCCCGGAGGGTAAGCGGCTTTCAAGCATCATGCTATGGTCAGCAAAATGACTCAATAACGGTCAATGCTCACGTAGACTGTGAATCAGTAACGGTTGGTATGAGTCACATGCTACTGACACAACTGGTAACTGATACTACTGATATTATCCATTAGTGTGCCTACTCTGTGCTTTACCCACACTAAACACTAATGCCCCGCCAACACTAATGTTCCACCCACACTAATATCTCACCCACACTAATGTCCCGCCCACTAATCCACCCTGTTTCTTTTCCCCACAGCTTCGGAAAACCACTCCCGATAAACCAGTGGGCGTGACGCCGCCCACGCCAGTGCTAAAGGGTGATGATGCCTCCGCCCTCACGCCCTTAAACCCGGAATCCCACGCCCACGCCCTCCCCCGCCCACCCGACCTTGTCTATCAGGTGAGAGAGAAGAGGGAATCCTGTGTATACTCACCTAATTGTGGTTGCAGGGGTTGAGACTCAGCTCCTGGCCCCGCTCCTGACCCCAGTGTGTGTGTGTGTGTGGTTAGAGATAATAATAATAATAATAATAATAATAATAATAATAATAATAATAATAATAATAATAATATTATTATTATTATTATTATTATTATTATTATTAATGTTATTATTTCAATATTATTATTATTATTATGATTATTATTATTATTATTATTATTATTATTATTATTATTATTATTATTATTATTATTATTATTATTATTATTATTATTAATGTTATTATTTCAATATTATTATTATTATTATTATTATTATTATTATTATTATTATTATTATTATTATTATTATTATTATTATTATTATTATTATTATTATTATCATTATCATCATCATCATTAAACATTTTAAAAATAAGGAAATCAACATAGCAACAACAACAACAACAACAAGAGAGGGACGGGTATTTAAAGTGATTAAGAGGTATTAAGGGGTATTTAGAGCCATTAAGGGACATTTAGATTTGTTAACGGGCCTTTAGAGCCATTAAGGGGCATTTAGAGTCATTAATAGACATGAGGCCTTTTAATGACTCTCGGGCATTGCTTAATGGCTTATTAATCTCCTTATTAAGTGGGACTTTTAAATTATAATTCTATACACGTAATACTCATTAGCGAATATATCCGTGAGAGGGGGGGAGGGGGGTAGATCGTGGGGGGGAGGGGGTTGACCTGCCATGTTCCATCACACAGGATGGGTTGGCCTGCCATGTTCCATCACACAGGATGGGTTGACCTGCCATGTTCCATCACACAGGATGGGTTGACCTGCCATGTTCCATCACACAGGATGGGTTGACCTGCCATGTTCCATCACACAGGATGGGTTGACCTGCCATGTTCCATCACACAGGATGGGTTGACCTGCCATGTTCCATCACAAAGGAGGGGTTGACCTGATATGTTCCATCAAACAGAATGGGTTGACCTGTCATGTTCCGTCACAGTAGTGTCAGCCTGAGCTGGCAGACTTCAGCAGTGTCAACCTAAGCTGGCAGACTTCAGTAGTGTCAGCCTAAGCTGGCAGACTTCAGTAGTGTCAGCCTGAGCTGGCAGACTTCAGTAGTGTCAGCCTGAGCTGGCAGACTTCAGTAGCGTCAGCATGAGCTGGCAGACTTCCGTAGTGTCAGCCTAAGCTGGCAGACTTCAGTAGTGTCAGCCTGAGCTGGCATATTTCAGTAGTGTCAGCCTGAGCTGGGAGACTTCAGTAGTGTCAGCCTGAGCTGGGAGACTTCAGCAGAGTCACCTGAGCTGGGAGACTTCAGTAGTGTCATCTGAGCTGGGAGATTTCAGTAGTGTCAGCCTGAGCTGGGAGACTTCAGTAGTGTCAGCCTGAGCTGGGAGACTTCAGCAGAGTCACCTGAGCTGGGAGACTTCAGTAGTGTCAGCCTGAGCTGGGAGACGTCACTAGTGTCAGCCTGAGCTGGGAGACTTCAGTAGTGTCAGCCTGAGCTGGGAGACGCCACTAGTGTCAGCCTGAGCTGGTAGACTTCAGCAGTTTCACCTGAGCTGGGAGACTTCAGTAGTGTCAGCCTGAGCTGGGAGACGTCACTAGTGTCAGCCTGAGCTGGGAGACTTCAGTAGTGTCAGCCTGAGCTGGGAGCCTGACGCCACTTCAGTAGTGTCAGCCTGAGCTGACGTAGTCACTGGGAGACGTCACTAGTGTCAGCCTGAGCTGGGAGACGTCACTAGTGTCAGCCTGAGCTGGGAGACAGTAGTGTCAGCCTCAGTCACTAGTGTCAGCCTGAGCTGGGAGACGTCACCAGTGTCAGCCTGAGCTGGGAGACTTTAGTAGTGCCACCTGAGCTGGGAGACTTCAGTAGTGTCAGCCTGAGCTGGGAGACGTCACTAGTGTCAGCCTGAGCTGGGAGACGTCACTAGTGTCAGCCTGAACTGGGAGACGTCACTAGTGTCAGCCTGAGCTGGGAGACGTCACTAGTGTCAGCCTGAGCTGGGAGACGTCACTAGTGTCAGCCTGAGCTGGGAGACTTCAGTAGGACAATGAGGATATCATATAGTGCTCCAGTAAAGGTCCATCAGCTAGGACAGCGTCACTGGTGACCTTCCAACAGAGCTGGAGTCACTATCACCTAGGAATTACCATCCCTCAGTACTGGTCTCTGCAAACCCCAGCAGAAATAGATCTTTTATGAACACATCACCATCATCCCAGAACTGGAGAGAGATAAATTGTACAATGAGAGATAGAGAAAAGAATGAGAGAGGGAGAGGATAATTGTCTCGTTATATTGCTTCTATCTACGTATTTACATTACCAGATAAAATGCAGAGTCATTATATGCTTAAGAATAATAGTGATGGAGTGAAAGATGGAGCGGGATCGTGGAGTGGGGAGTCTAGAATGATGGAACAATATTGCTAACACCATGGAGGGAGTCTAGAATGATGGATCAATAGTGCTGACACCATGAGGGGATTCTAGAATGATGGAACAATAATGCTAACACCATGGAGGGAGTCTAGAATGATGGATCAATAGTGCTGACACCATGAGGGGAGTCTAGAATGATGGAACAATAATGCTAACACCATGGAGGGAGTCTAGAATGATGGATCAATAGTGCTAACACCATGAGGGGAGTCTAGAATGATGGAACAATAATGCTAACACCATGGAGGGAGTCTAGAATGATGGATCAATAGTGCTGATACCATGAGGGGAGTCTAGAATGATGGAACAATAATGCTAACACCATGGAGGGACTTTAGAATGATGGATCAATAGTGCTGATACCATGAGGGGAATCTAGAATGATGGAACAATAGGGCTAACACCATGAGGGGAATCTAGATTAACGAAATGGCAGTGCTTATACTATGAGGGGAGTCTAGAATGATGGAACAATAATGCTAACATCATGGAGGGAGTCTAGAATGATGGATCAATAGTGCTGACACCATGAGGGGAATCTAGAATGATGGAACAATAGTGCTAACACTATGAGGGGAATCTAGATTAACGGAATGGCAGTGCTGACACCATGAGAGGAGTCTAGAATGATGGAAAACCAATTTTAAGACCACAGAGGGTGTCTAACATGATGGGGGAATCTAGGTAGATGGAGTAACAGGTTGTGCTACCTAGACCACCATCGTAAGTGCTCCATCTGCCAGACAATTTTCCCGACAGTGTTTTACGACCACTAAACCGACCTACCATCAGAAGTTTCGTCGTGGTATTGTGCGTGAAGGTGCGTGAAGGGGCGTGAAGGGGCGTGAAGGTGCGTGAAGGTACGTGAAGGTGCGTGAAGGGGCGTGACGGGGTGTGATGAGGGTGTGAGAATGTGTCAAATGGGTGTAATCGGGAGCAAACATGGAATGGTGTATGTATCAAGCGAGGATGGGTGGGGTGGGAGGGGTGGGCTGGGGGTGGGCATGGGTTGGACGTGGGCGTGGGTGGATCGACGTGGGTGACTTCTAGCACTGAACATATGTACGTGTATACATTTGTCCGCTTCCGAATGAACGCTTGTGTACTTACATGTATATACACACACATATACGTACACATTTTCGTGTTTTTACACTGTGTCTGCATACGGTTGCGGGCGTATATATTTCTGTGTACATCTACAACCGTGTAGGTAGGATAGTCCAAGAAGACATTAATGTAGATAGTGTAGGTAGGATAGTCCAAGAAGACATTAATGTAGATAGTGTAGGTAGGATAGTCAAAGTCAGCCAGTTTTTAGTACAGGTAGCCCCGCTGACACAGCAGGTTAGGTTCCGGGCTACTGCTGTTGTAGTCAGAATCACTGTAAAGAGAAACAGAGTATTTAGCTTCACGTACTTATAAAAGCCTGGTAACATGTTTACGCTATCATATGTTAAGTGTTCACTTAAAATATGATAGTGTACTTCCGTGTCGGCAGTGGCTAGAGGAAGTAAAGAGTAGGGAGAGAGCCTTCTGTATTTCAGTCCTTGATTCACGCACCTATATAGTGCACGATAGTCCTTAAGCTAGACTGGAATAGACGTGGACGTGCAAGTTCTCTTCATGGCTTTCCAGTGTACTCCCGTGTACTCCCGTGTACTCCCGTGTACTCCAGTGTACTCCCGTGTACTCCCGTGTACTCCCGTGTACCCTCGTGTACTCCCGTGTAATCCCGTGTGCCCTCGTGTACTCCCATGTACTCCCATTTACTCCTGTGTACTTCCATGTACTCCTATGTACTCCCATGTACTTCCATTTACTCCCGTGAGCCCTCGTGTACTCCCATGTGCTCCCATGTACTCCCGTGTCCTCACGTGTACTCCCATGTACTCTAATATAAACCCAGGGACCAATCTTACATGCAGAGAAAAATCACTTGTTCTTCATTATCAGTGTTGACTCTGGCTGTTCTATTTTCAGAGTTCTTTTTTTCCCCTCTTGTTCCTGGCTAACATTGTCTGCCCCTGTGTCTCCCCCCGTGGGCACTGCAGGAGGTGAGCGGCAGCTACCCTGGAGGCAGCCTCCGTGGCGGAGGAGGCGGCGGCGGAGGCGGCGGTAGCAGCAGCGGCGGCGGCGGCGGCGGCGGCGGCGGCGGCGGCGGCAGCGGCGGGGGCATGATCCAGCAGACGGCAGCGGCGGCCGGGCACTACGCCGACCACTACCCGTCCCCCTACCCGGAGTCGTACATCGACCCGGCCTACTCCGACCCGTACTCCGGTGACCGAGGCCCCACCCGGACCTCGGACCATAGCTATGCCCGCCTCACCCACCCATCCCACCCATCCCTGGCATCCCACACCTCTCACGCCTCCTCCAGCCCACATCTACCCCCTCCTTACGCCCATGCACACACCCATGCGCACGCCCACGCGCACACGCACAGGCACCCACAGTATTTCGTGCACTACAATTTATAGAGTCTAATACTGTACATTTCCCCTCAATTTAGGATTACATATTATTTATAACTTTATACGTCAGAGTTAAACCAAGGGAGGTTGAGTGATACATAGGGTGTTAAACCAAGGGAGTTTAAGTGATACATTGGGCGTTAAACCAAGGGAGGTTGAGTGATACATAGGGTGTTAAACCAAGGGAGGTTGAGTGATACATAGGGTGTTAAACCAAGGGAGGTTGAGTGATACATAGGGTGTTAAACCAAGGGAGGTTGAGTGATACATAGGGTGTTAAACCAAGGGAGGTTAAGTGATACATAGGGTGTTAAACCAAGGGAGTTTAAGTGATACATAGGGTGTTAAACCAAGGGAGGTTAAGTGATACACAGGGTATTAAACCAAGGGAGTTAAACCATTAGAGGGAGGGTTTAATAAAACCAAGAAACCTATTTATAGATAGGGAACATTGCTACCTCTGCCGCCTACCTTATCATAGTGAGACGAGATACAGAAACACAGACGCTGTGCATCACAGCAGAGGTCAGCAACACAACAGTGTCGTACAGCACAGCAGGTATGACACAGCGGAGTCGAGCAACACAGCAGCAGTTGTGACACAGTAGAGTTACGACGCTTATAAGGTGGAGTTTTGTTCGTCAGGAAAAAAGGATCACCATTATAGCACAAGAATCACCACATGGACATGGATCACAACATAGGACAATGCTCATCGCGCAGAAAAGTTCATCTCTTCATTAACTGGGTTTGAAGCCTATCAACTACATGATAATTATTAAAGTCTACACGTTACCTGTTCACCACCAGCCTTGAATATTTCAAAACCTAAAAGTTGGATTAAATTTTTGAGCATACACACACACACACACACACACACACACACACATACACACACACACACACACACACACACACACACACACGCACACACACACACACACACACACACACACACACACACACACACACACACACATATATATATATATATATATATATATAAAGGAGATACCATGGTAAATAACAACAGCAACAACAATAACAACAACAGTACCAACAACATTTTTCAACAACTTCGAGAACTTTCCAAAAAACAATAACAACAAGATCAGCAAAGATAACAACAACAGCAGCAACAATATCAACAACAACACCATCACGTAGTGGAGAGATGAATGAAGGAGATGTTAGTAAACACGTGAGGTCACTTGGAGGTGAGGTGAGTCACAGTGAGTCTGGCGCTACAGCTGCTGAATGAATGACACTACCAGACCTGAGTGTTGAAATCCCCAGTGTTGGTGAGTGTTCTTGCTGCCTCATCAAGCTAACGAGGATATGACGTACGATGATGCGACGAGCACACGACCCGCTCCAAAGATGCAGCATCTGGGAGATCAACACAGCTTCTCCAGGTGAGATGACAGAAGAGATGTCTCTTACGTTGTACCTGCAGTGTGGAGACGTGAGAAGTGACTTCAGATGAATTCGCCTGAAGGACCTAGCACCTATGACATTGCCCCGTCTTCCCACATCAATATAAGTGTTAACAAAAATTGAACAAACTTCCCTCGTCTGCTTTTTAAATTAAGTGGTTCTGCTGATTTTTTTAATATCATCTATGTGAGAGTCAATAAAAAACTTAACTAAAACAAATTTAACACGTGTACTAGTGCAGGTACAGTAGACCTGAAACTTTCTAATACGACTTTGTAATTTAAGTCAACTAATAACCACGTTGTAGTGAAAAAAGTCTGGGATGTGTTGCATTTGTATAAAGTTAATTGCAACGGTAACACTGTCTGTGTCTGTCAAGAGGTAATGACGGAGTTATTGTTGCTAAGGGTGTGATATTTTGGCTGACAAGTGTTGTGAAGTTATGTTCACCTGCATAATCAATGAAGCTGCCTAACAAATTCTCTCCTCTGGTCAAAAATCTCAATCCAGCAAGATGCTACATGTATATCAGTGGTAATACATAGAGACAGCTATGTAAATCACACAAAATGTGAATTTTACTGAGAAAGAGTTTCGTCCATTAGGAATTTGATTCATAAAATTCCTACATATCGTATATTGTGTCCTATCGGAAGACGTCACGTGTGTACACGTGTGTGTGTGCTCGTCCAGAGACTCTATAATGCAAGTGTTTATAACGAGATTAGAATGATGAGCGCAGGTGTGTAAAGTGTGTGCAGACTCCAGAACAGTGTTGCTGACGAGACTGAAAGATAAAAGCCAAACACAGATGCCAAAGCTAAGTAATAGACAAGTCAGGTTAAGGAACAAGGTGTTACAGTATTAAAGAGTAGTGAGGGAGGGGGAGAGGTTATTGAAGTAACTCCGTCAGAACAACTCACACGGGCATGGAATGACTGAACTTGACATGCGAGTGTTTGCCGTCCTGTCACCTTGGCATATGAATGCCTGGGTATAGGAGAGGGTAGGCATGCCCTATACATTTATATGAGAATGTTGGACTCATCATGTGTCCCTTGAACGCTGGGATAATCAGTATTACATGGGGAAGGCAGACAGCACAGGACTTGCACGTCCACACCAAGGCTGTCTGCTGAGAACTATATACTTCTACCTAGACTAAGAACTATAGTTCAGTGTCTAGGTGTGTGAGTGAAAAAGAGAAAAGCAGAGTGTTTTCTGAACACCAGAGTGATCTAGAAGTGTACTGTGTCACACAAGCAAGGAATCACACACTCCACTTGGCCACAAGACTCTGAAACACATTAGGAACACATCCAGTGAAAAAAAAAATAATTACACCTTCAGTCACGTGGGAAATGCTTAACCTGTGGTGCGACAATCAGGTTTAATCCCAGCAAGGGAAGGGTAGCTTTAATTCCACGGGTCAAGAGCCTATTACCACCATTAAGGCACTCCCCATTAGAAGGGGGAGGGCCAGGCAGGCACAGTAGTCAAAAAACACAGCGGTCTGCTATTTGCTGTGTCTTGCATCTGACAAAGGTCAGAGAGAGACAGACAGACAGAAAGAGAGAGAGAGAACGAATGAAAGAGTGAGTGAATGAGTGAGCAAATGGACGAATAAATGCTTGAATGACTTTGAAATCTGTGATCATAAAGCACGCGTCCAGTAGGCTTAAATCATACTTATATCCTGAGTGGCAAGAGAAAAACACTAAAGCGTAATTTATCAACGAATCTGGCAATCCCGGCTATAAAAAAAAATAATTGGGTGTGACTTTGGCCGATTCGATTATGTCGTAACTTTGTCACCTTTGTATCCCATCTTTTATGTAGTGTTTTTTCTTCCCTGTGGACTCCCGCCTGTTACAATGGTGGCTTGGTTGGTGAATAGAGTTTCAAGCCTGTCCACTACACGAGGATCATTAAGGCTGTATATAACCTGTTCACTGCTAGTCAAAAATACTTTAATACCTAAAATAGGAACTAAAGTAATATATATATATATATATATATATATATATATATATATATATATATATATATATATATATATATATATATATATATATATATATATATATATATATATATATATATATATATATATATATATATATATATATATATATATATATATATATATACAAAAAATTGGCAATAAATCTGAGTGAATTAAATAGGCACTCCAATTTAAAACTAATGATGTATTTGAAGTACTGTATACTCAGCTGTATGTTCAGTTGTATGATCAGTTGTAAGACGAATTGTATGATCAGTTGTATGATCGGTTGTATATTCAGTTGTATGTCATACCTTAGCAATGTGATCCCAGTTTGTTACTTGAATTAATATTCGACACTTCGAAAAACTTGCTGATATTTTTTGTGTCGTTCTGGGCCTCCAAATTTACAATTTACAGAATTTCGATTTACAAATATTTAATTTACAATTTTTTCCAATTTACAAAATTTCAATTAACATTTTTTTCAATTTACCAATTTACAAGTTACCAACTGACAAAAATTTCTATTTACAAATTTTCTGTTTATAAATTTACAATTTATAAAGCCCGAAGCTGTTTTTATATATGTAAATCAGTGTCCCTTTTTCTTATTACGGGCTGGAGTTTTGAGACTCTATGACCGCGGGTTCAATCCCGGCCGAGGGTATGGTTTATTTACAGCTTTCCTGATCCTCTGTGATCCTTCTGATTCTCTATATTCCTACTGATCCTCTGTGATCCTTCTGATTTTCTATATTCCTCCTGATCCTCTGTGATCCTTCTGATTCTCTATATTCCTACTGATCCTCTGTGATCCTTCTGATTTTCTATATTCCTCCTGATCCTCTGTGATCCTTCTGATTCTGTATATTCCTACTGATCCTCTGTGATCCTTCTGATTCTCTATATTCCTCCTGATCCTCTGTGATCCTTCTGATTCTGTATATTCCTACTGATCCTCTGTGATCCTTCTGATTCTCTATATTCCTCCTGATCCTCTGTGATCCTTCTGATTCTGTATATTCCTACTGATCCTCTGTGATCCTTCTGATTTTCTATATTCCTCCTGATCCTCTGTGATCCTTCTGATTCTCTATATTCCTACTGATCCTCTGTGATCCTTCTGATTTTCTATATTCCTCCTGATCCTCTGTGATCCTTCTGATTCTGTATATTCCTACTGATCCTCTGTGATCCTTCTGATTCTCTATATTCCTACTGATCCTCTGTGATCCTTCTGATTTTCTATATTCCTCCTGATCCTCTGTGATCCTTCTGATTCTCTATATTCCTACTGATCCTCTGTGATCCTTCTGATTTTCTATATTCCTCCTGATCCTCTGTGATCCTTCTGATTCTCTATATTCCTACTGATCCTCTGTGATCCTTCTGATTTTCTATATTCCTCCTGATCCTCTGTGATCCTTCTGATTCTCTATATTCCTACTGATCCTCTGTGATCCTTCTGATTCTCTATATTCCTACTGATCCTCTGTGATCCTTCTGATTTTCTATATTCCTCCTGATCCTCTGTGATCCTTCTGATTCTCTATATTCCTCCTGATCCTCTGTGATCCTTCTGATTCTCTATATTCCTACTGATCCTCTGTGATCCTTCTGATTTTCTATATTCCTCCTGATCCTCTGTGATCCTTCTGATTCTCTATATTCCTCCTGATCCTCTGTGATCCTTCTGATTCTCTATATTCCTACTGATCCTCTGTGATCCTTCTGATTTTCTATATTCCTCCTGATCCTCTGTGATATTTCTGATTCTCTATATTCCTCCTGATCCTCTGTGATCCTTCTGATTCTCTATATTCCTACT
This sequence comes from Cherax quadricarinatus, assembly GCF_038502225.1. NCBI lineage: Eukaryota > Metazoa > Arthropoda > Malacostraca > Decapoda > Parastacidae > Cherax > Cherax quadricarinatus. Next base: position 6,555,216 of record NC_091292.1, read on the forward strand.
GATCCTCTGTGATCCTTCTGATTTTCTATATTCCTCCTGATCCTCTGTGATCCTTCTGATTCTCTATATTCCTCCTGATCCTCTGTGATCCTTCTGATTCTCTATATTCCTACTGATCCTCTGTGATCCTTCTGATTTTCTATATTCCTCCTGATCCTCTGTGATCCTTCTGATTCTCTATATTCCTACTGATCCTCTGTGATCCTTCTGATTTTCTATATTCCTCCTGATCCTCTGTGATCCTTCTGATTCTCTATATTCCTACTGATCCTCTGTGATCCTTCTGATTTTCTATATTCCTCCTGATCCTCTGTGATCCTTCTGATTCTCTATATTCCTCCTGATCCTCTGTGATCCTTCTGATTCTCTATATTCCTCCTGATCCTCTGTGATCCTTCTGATTCTCTATATTCCTACTGATCCTCTGTGATCCTTCTGATTTTCTATATTCCTCCTGATCCTCTGTGATCCTTCTGATTCTCTATATTCCTACTGATCCTCTGTGATCCTTCTGATTTTCTATATTCCTCCTGATCCTCTGTGATCCTTCTGATTCTCTATATTCCTCCTGATCCTCTGTGATCCTTCTGATTCTCTATATTCCTCCTGATCCTCTGTGATCCTTCTGATTCTCTATATTCCTACTGATCCTCTGTGATCCTTCTGATTTTCTATATTCCTCCTGATCCTCTGTGATCCTTCTGATTCTCTATATTCCTCCTGATCCTCTGTGATCCTTCTGATTCTCTATATTCCTCCTGATCCTCTGTGATCCTTCTGATTCTCTATATTCCTACTGATCCTCTGTGATCCTTCTGATTTTCTATATTCCTCCTGATCCTCTGTGATCCTTCTGATTCTCTATATTCCTCCTGATCCTCTGTGATCCTTCTGATTCTCTATATTCCTCCTGATCCTCTGTGATCCTTCTGATTCTCTATATTCCTACTGATCCTCTGTGATCCTTCTGATTTTCTATATTCCTCCTGATCCTCTGTGATCCTTCTGATTCTCTATATTCCTCCTGATCCTCTGTGATCCTTCTGATTCTCTATATTCCTCCTGATCCTCTGTGATCCTTCTGATTCTCTATATTCCTACTGATCCTCTGTGATCCTTCTGATTTTCTATATTCCTCCTGATCCTCTGTGATCCTTCTGATTCTGTATATTCCTACTGATCCTCTGTGATCCTTCTGATTCTCTATATTCCTCCTGATCCTCTGTGATCCTTCTGATTCTGTATATTCCTACTGATCCTCTGTGATCCTTCTGATTTTCTATATTCCTCCTGATCCTCTGTGATCCTTCTGATTCTCTATATTCCTACTGATCCTCTGTGATCCTTCTGATTTTCTATATTCCTCCTGATCCTCTGTGATCCTTCTGATTCTGTATATTCCTACTGATCCTCTGTGATCCTTCTGATTCTCTATATTCCTCCTGATCCTCTGTGATCCTTCTGATTCTGTATATTCCTACTGATCCTCTGTGATCCTTCTGATTTTCTATATTCCTCCTGATCCTCTGTGATCCTTCTGATTCTCTATATTCCTACTGATCCTCTGTGATCCTTCTGATTTTCTATATTCCTCCTGATCCTCTGTGATCCTTCTGATTCTGTATATTCCTCCTGATCCTCTGTGATCCTTCTGATTCTCTATATTCCTCCTGATCCTCTGTGATCCTTCTGATTCTATATATTCCTCCTGATCCTCTGTGATCCTTCTGATTCTATATATTCCTCCTGATCCTCTGTGATCCTTCTGATTCTCTATATTCCTCCTGATCCTCTGTGATCCTTCTGATTCTCTATATTCCTCCTGATCCTCTGTGATCCTTCTGATTCTCTATATTCCTCCTGATCCTCTGTGATCCTTCTGATTCTCTATATTCCTACTGATCCTCTGTGATCCTTCTGATTTTCTATATTCCTCCTGATCTTCTGTGATCCTTCTGATTCTCTATATTCCTCCTGATCCTCTGTGATCCTTCTGATTCTCTATATTCCTCCTGATCCTCTGTGATCTTCCTGATTCTCTGTATTCCTTCTGATCCTCTGTGATGCTCCTGATCCTCTGTGATCTTCCTGATCCTCTATATTCCTCCTGATCCTCTGTGATCCTTCTGATTCTCTATATTCCTCCTGATCCTCTGTGATCTTCCTGATTCTCTGTATTCCTTCTGATCCTCTGTGATCCTCCTGATCCTCTGTGATCTTCCTGATCCTCTATATTCCTCCTGATCCTCTGTGATCCTTCTGATTCTCTATATTCCTCCTGATCCTCTGTGATCCTTCTGATTCTCTATATTCCTCCTGATCCTCTGTGATCCTCCTGATTCTCTGTATTCCTCTTGATCCTCTGTGATCCTCCTGATTCTCTATATTCCTCCTGATCCTCTGTGATCCTTCTGATTCTCTATATTCCTCCTGATCCTCTGTGATCCTTCTGATTCTCTATATTTCTCCTGATCCTCTGTGATCCTCCTGATTCTCTATATTCCTCCTGTTCCTCTTTGATCCTCCTGATTCTCTATATTCCTCCTGATCCTCTGTGATCCCTCTGATTCTCTATATTACTACTGATCCTCTGTGATCCTCTTGATTCTCTATATTCCTCCTGATCCTCTGTGATCCTTCTGATTCTCTATATTCCTCCTGATCCTCTGTGATCCTCCTGATTCTCTATAATCCTCCTGATCCTCTGTGATCCTCCTGACCCTCTATGATACTCCTGATTCTCTGTGACCTTCCTGATCCTATGTGATCCTGTTGATCCTCTGTGATCCTCTTGATCCCACTAAGGTAAATTTCTGTCGCTAGTTGAAGTTACATAAATTATTGATCAATGATAATCTTATTGATTACGTAATTATCATTTTGAATATGCTATAATTAATATTGATTATATAATTATTATGAGTTATATAATTATTACTGATTGCACGATCATTATTGATTACATAATTATTATTGATTATATAATCATTGTTGATTATATAATTATTGCAAATTATTAACTATTTTTCCCTTCCAATTATTTTCTCGTTCTTCATGGACAAAATATCGCCACTTGGGATACCATCCTGTAGTTGGGATACCATTTATTTACCCCCTGTTGGTAGTCCTCCAACTTACTGTAGATATATACCTGATGTACATATATATACATATATATACATATATATATATATATATATATATATATATATATATATATATATATATATATATATATATATATATATATATATATATATGTATATATATATATATATATATATATATATATATATATATATATATATATATATATATATATATATATAAACCATACCCTGGCCGGGATTGAACCCGCGGTCAGAGAGTCTCAAAACTCCAACCCGCGGGTTCAATCCCGGCCGGGGTATGGTTTGTTTGCAATCGTGTCATTACGATTTCGTGAGTCAATATATATAATATATATATATATATATATATATATATATATATATATATATATATATATATATATATATATATATATATATATATATATATATATATATATATATATATATATATATATGTATGTATGTAGATATTCCTGGCCAGTAATAATATATATATATATATATATATATATATATATATATATATATATATATATATATATATATATATATATATATATATATATATATATATATAAACGTCTCCCACATATCGTCTATTATGCTGCTCTTCCCTTCCCACATGTCTTCCTCTTCCCCTCCCCTCCCCTCCCCTTCCCTCCCTCCCCTCTCCAAATCCTTCCCCTCACCCTCCCCTCACCTTCCATTTCTTTTCTTTTGTTGTCTGGTTTCAATCAACCGCTCTTACTCCCCTTTTTCCCCTCTAACCCTTAATTCTTTCGGTTTATGTTTCCTCTCCTCCCCCCCCCCTCTCCCACCAACCCTTAGACTGCCTCAACCACATTGGACACACAAATTTGGATACAGTAACTATAAATATATATGTATATATATATATATATATATATATATATATATATGTATATATATATATATATATATATATATATATATATATATATATATATATGTATATATATATATATATACGCAGCAGAGACAAACATATATATCTACTCTATCCTTTTTCCTTCCCTCCCCTCCCGTCCTCTACCCTCCCCTCCCCTCCTCTCCCCTCCCCTTCCCTCCCCTCGCCTCACCTCCCCTCCTCTCCCCTCAAGCAACTACCTCCTGCCCAGACTAGCAGACAGACGATTAGCAAGCAATACTCGACCTTACAATCTCCTTTACTCTAGTCATACACTCTCACTTACACTGGACGACCCCGGGCTCACTTCTACCTACAAGGTACATCCAACTCTGCTGCAAAGGTATACCCAACCACGCCACAAAGGAACACCTAACCGCGCCACAAAAGTACATCCAACTACTCCACAAAGGTGCACCCTACCACGATACGAAGGTACACCCAACCCCGCTACAAAGGTACACCCAACCCCGCTACAAAGGTACACCCAACCCCGCTACAAAGGTACACCCAACCCCGCTACAAAGGTACACCCAACCACGCTACAAAGGTACACCCAACCACGCTACAAAGGTACACCCAACCACGCTACAAAGGCCAATACACCTCTATTTTTATATAACGCGTACCTTTCTAGGGCGTCTTCTTTCCGCCTTACGAATTAGCTAATTCTTAAAGTGATATTGTGGGGAAGGGAAATATACATAACTTTGAGCTCTTTGTCCATTGTAAATAAGAGTCATATTCCTCTATGGTGTTGGGGCGTTGAGTTAACAGTTAATGTTTTTATTTTTAATTTTTCCCCTCTGAGGGATCATTTTTCCCCTCAGTCTCTGATGCCAATTAGAATTATAGAAGTGTACAAAGATATTTATATACATATATATAAATACAGATATATCTGCTATGTGCGTATGACAATTACGTGTACGTGTGTTTTGCGTGTACATATGGCGGTGTAAGAATTAACCATACACATGTACACAACTTTGCTTATTATTGTTATTATTATGTATATTAATTTTCATCCATATATGTGATTTATTTATCATCAAGTGTATCAGTGTTTCTTATGATTATAGTATACATGTATATATGTATATATATGTATATATATATATATAATATATATATATATATATATATATATATATATATATATATATATATATATATATATATATATATGTATATATTATATATATATATATATATATATATATATATATATATATATATATATATATGTATATATTTATATATATATATATATATATATACATATAGTATATATATATATATATATATATATATATATATATATATATATATATATATATATTTATATATATATATATATATATATATATATATATATATATATATATATATATATATATATATATATATATATGTACGTGTGTTTGTGTGTGTTTATCTGAAAACTGTAAAGAACAGTTGTAAGTTTTTCACGGATTTCAGTGGATGGAACAAGGGACAAGAATTTTTAATCCAGCAGTTGTACCATCACTGTAATGGCCTCTTTAAAACAAGGTCTGAGACCCGTCTCGTTTTGGTCTGGGAGATGTAAGCAGCGGTCACTGCGAGAGAGGTCCTTCACTCACAGTTCGGTCACTGTAACCGAGAAACTGTAATATGCGGTTGAATTATCTAGAGTCTAGGCATTGGGGTGAGGAGCTCTACACACACTGTAGGGAAGGGATAAGGGTTCTGTGGCTCGTTAACGGCCTCAGCTCACACTCTTAGGGAGCGGGATTCGATCCCCGGCACTAGTGGAAACGTTGGGGGGCGTGCTTCCTTCCAC
>NC_091292.1:6568581-6608581 GCF_038502225.1 Cherax quadricarinatus
GCCTGCCAGGGAGAACATCCTTCTCATCTGAGCTACACAATGGCCACAAAAGAAGGTAGCGAATCGGTACTCCACCTGATGGAAATGGTAATCTGGTGCAGGTAAGGAGAGAGAGTATCCTCGTTCAGCCTCCACCTCGCCAAATTTATAGATATAGAAATGCGATTGGATTCACTTTATGTAATTATAGATGGAGGAAAAATCGAGGTTTTGCGATCCACTATGAGTAAGGTTGCGAGATCCAATGGTTCTGGGAATATAGAGATCCAACTGAGTGTACATCGTGAAGCTTCCAGTAATGTAATGTACACACCTTCCACTGAATATGGAACTAAAGTTATGTCAAGCGCATGATCTATATATATATATATATATATATATATATATATATATATATATATATATATATATATATATATATATGTCGTGCCGAATAAGCAGAACTTGCGATCTTGGTTTAAATAGCAACGTTCATCTTGCCATATAAGACAAGTGAAAATTTGTGTATGCAATAATTTCGCCAAAATCATTCTGAACCTAACTAAATAAATATATTTGATTGTGTTTGTTTAGTACTAAATTATTGTAAACGTATTTAAAATATATTCAGTTGGGTTAGGCTAAAATAAATTGCTCTTGTTATAATAAGGTTAGGTAAGTTTTCTAAGATTATTTTGATGTAAAATTAAACAATTTTACATTAACTTTAATGAAAAAAATATATCTTTAAACGTATAAGAAAAAATTTCAGAACGGACTTAATTTTAAATGAGTTCTTGCTAATTGACCAGTTTTACATGTTCGGCACGACATATATATATATATATATATATATATATATATATATATATATATATATATATATATATATATATATATATATATATATATATATATATATATATATATATATATATATAGATGTTACTGTAATTTATTATTGACAATAGCTTTGAGAATTTGTCATTTTCATATGGGGCTGATTTACGTATTTGTTTATCTTGTGATTTCTCTCACTTTGTGGTATACAAAATAAGTTCCTAGTGTATTATGCAAATTTAACCCATCAGCTGAATATTTCTCCGAGGTTAAAAAAAAAAAGACAGAGTGGATTGTAACCATCAGTGTTGAGATTTGAAGATGATTGTTGCACTCTTGTGTGTGACGCTGCCTGTCCACGCTTAATTAAATTCATTGTAGGGAACACAAATAACAGTTTCGGGTCTTCGTAGCGGCTTATGGAGTTTCCTACCGTAATGAAATTGCTTTAGTGGTGAATGTGTGTGTGTGTGTGTGTGTGTGTGTGTGTGTGTGTGTGTGTGTGTGTGTGTGTGTGTGTGTGTGTGTGTGTGTGTGTGTGTGTGTGTGTGTGTGTGTGTGTGTGTGTGTGTGTGTGTGTGTGTGTGTGTGGATCCTCAGCGTCTGGCTGTCTGGGGGCAGACATTTTGTCTTCTTCTCGAAGAGTTTAGACAACGATGTGAGTACACACACTGGAAGGGCAATTGTCCCTTCTAGAGGACGGAGGTTCGAGCCTGTCCCTTCTAGAGGACGGAGGTTCGATCCTCTCCCTTCTAGAGGACGGAGGCTTAAGCCTGTCCCTTCTAGAGGACGGAGGATCGAGCCTGTCCCTTCTAGCCGACACAAACAAGGTTAATTAGGTTCATCTGTCACTAATTTTCCCTGGAAAGCGCTAAGCTCGTTTGGCTGACATAGAGCCAGAGGAATGAGAATTAACCATAACTGAGGAAGAGGTGGGGAAGATGAGAAATATTATTATTGTGAATAATAATAATAATAATAATAATAATAATAATAATAATAATAATAATAATAATAATAACTGCAATGAAAACAATAATAATAATAATAATAATAATAATAATAATAATAATAATAATAATAATAATAATAATAATAATAATAATAATAATAATAATAATAATAATAAAAATAATGAATAAAATGAAAAACCTTAGGAAAATTAAATGCAAATCCCTATGAAAGATTCTGAACCGACAGTCAATCCCTCTCTCATTCCCACAGGAATTGATTCTCTCTCTCTCTCTCTCTCTCTCTCTCTCTCTCTCTCTCTCTCTCTCTCTCTCTCTCTCTCTCTCTCTCTCTCTCTCTCTCTCTCTCTCTCTCTCTCTCTCTCTCTCTCTCTCTCTCTCTCTCTCTCTCTCTCTCTCTCTCCTCTTCTCCCTTCACCTCCATCCTTATATCCCTCTCCCCATCCCCCTCCCCGTTCCCCCCGGGGTTCCCCCCGGGTTAATCCCTCGTGGGACCCCAGCAGCTTCAGTCTTGTCTCACTGTATTCATAGATTTAATCCTGACACACAAAAATGCTTATTTATATAGAAATCTATATTGAATTTTGTCACAGACGCTAAATACGATTTTTTTAGAATAATATTATTGTATTAGTAGTATCATCTTTATTATTATTTTCATTATTATTATCATCATCATCATCATCATCATTATTATTATTACTATCATTATTATTGCTATTATTATTATTATTATTATTATTATTATTATTATTATTATTATTTCTGGTATCATTATTATTATTATTATTATTTCTGTTATTATTATTATTATTATTATTATTATTATTATTATTATTATTATTATTATTATTATTATTATTATTATTATTATTATATCAAAAACAGAGCACGTCCCACTCTATTGAGATATATACTGATTATGGCTCTTGATCCTTTGAATTGGAGCTGCACTGTTTCCTCGGTCAGTCTGCCTCACAGTTCCCTCCCCAATAAACGTGGTAACCCTAGTTGAACTTCACTCAAAGGTAAGATTAGTCAGGAAACAGGACAAGTGTTTCCTGACACCGGTCTTAGTCATATGATGGCCCGCCGTTGGAGCTTTTAGTTATCTGACCGAGGCCTTCCGCTGGCTTACCACTCCACCGCTTTAAAAATTATGGTCATAGTAATGACTATATTCTTTACCCAAAAAATGTCTCTGGATAACTCATATACTTCGAAGTTAGAGCTTGACAAGGTGTTACAAAAAACGCGATTCTAAAAGCTTAGAGATCTCCAGGTAATACTAGAAAGTACTGCCCTTCTAGCATCCAGCCTGTTACTGGGTTTTCGTAACAATTAGTCAGTATCCTTGTCCAATTATCCATTAGAATTCAGTATGATTCAATAGTGTTTCAGGATTACAACTGGTAGGCTACTAACTAGAGAAATTAAAATTTAATAAATTTATTGAGTATCGTCTAGAGGTATATTATCAAAGTAAATTAAATTAATAATAATCAAAATAATAATAATCACTTCTCTCGAGTACAGTATTATTGTGCTGAAAGCACATATCACATTTATAATTCTTAAGTACCGTCTGGTACATTAACATTTAATAAGATATTATAAATATGTACAAGTAAGTTTGTGTGTATGTGTGTAAGTGCTCTAAGTAGTTCGCTATGTCTCACGACTCGACTAGACTTAAACAAGTGACTGACAAAGTCCTCAAATAAACTAACTTCTTGACCAACTGGCAATCAGAACAGTCTGCTTGAACAATAAAAAGAATGCTAAGCTCAATAGCAATATAACAAGCAACTGCGACACAGAATCAGGATCAAGGAGATAATATAACGACACTAAGTAGGGACCATCAGCAGATCCTCCACAAAAGTCACAAAACTCCCATACTACTGAATCTAAGTTCAGCATAAGAAAATACCCGACTGTGATAATACACAGATACCAGTACAAGTTAGGTCAGAAGCTACAGCTCAGGACCTGAGTTGCTCAGAGTGTCTATGTGACACACAATCTCAGTACAACGTCGAAAATCACTAAGTCTATACAATGTTCTGTGAATAGAGTCCCACAGAACCTATAAGAAAGCTAGAGACGATCTTCCAACAAGGGCCTATAAGGGAGATTTAGGCACTTTGTCTGGAATACGTTCAACCACCCAGCGAGTCTAGACCAGACTGAATACTTCAGGCGAGGTGAGGACACCCCCCTTCGATCACGTGATAGCTCCGTGGACAGTTGTTGCCCAGCAACAGAAGCCGGCAGAGTAACGAGCCACAAGCGATAATTACAGTAGTTAAACAATCAAGACTTGAACTTTGAGCACATAATATATGTGTTACATCCTACCTAACAAAAGGAAACTAAGTCAAATAATAATATAAAGTCATATATTTACGATTTAGCTATTATCGCAAATATAAGCAATATGAAATTATGCAAGAAAGGTATAAAATACCGACAATATGAAAGTTAAGACACATGTGCAACATCTGGATATCTTTATTGTAGACGTTTCGCCATCCAGTGGCTTTATCAATACAGATTCTAGGACATAATAGGAAGACAGTAGAACTATATACAAAAGATGAAGTAATCAGTCCCTCAGCCTTGGAGTTAGTGTTCACAGCATCGTGGTGGAGGAGAATCTGGAGCAAAGGCAAGAAGACTGGCGGTTATATAGGCGTCAGTGGATAGGGAAGGGCAGCAGACGAGGGCAGTCACTGGTAGGCGGGATTCCCCAGTGGAAGTAGGTCCTTCCCAAAGAGATGGGTTAGTTGCAGCAGCCGTGAAGAAAGTCTTGTAGATGTCCTCTGAACCAAGATTCCACTGGGGAATCCCGCCTACCAGTGACTGCCCTCGTCTGCTTCCCGTCCCTATCCACTGACGCCTATATAACCGCCAGTCTTCTTGCCTTTGCTCCAGATTCTCCTCCACCACGATGCTGTGAACACTAACTCCAAGGCTGAGGGACTGATTACCTCATCTTTTGTATATAGTTCTACTGTCTTCCTATTATGTCCTAGAATCTGTATTGATAAAGCCACTGGATGGCGAAACGTCTACAATAAAGATATCCAGATGTTGCACATGTGTCTTAACTTTAATATAAAATTATATGAAAAGGTAATATACATGTATTATATATAAATAACATACATTGCAACCCATTCAGGGGTTGCAACACAAGGTTCTGTGGAGAGCTTTATAAAGCTTAGCTTAAAGCTTAACTCACAAAGTATTGTTTGCAATGTTGTTCTCGAATTTAGAATATACTTCAGCATCAGAGAACTCCCACGTATTTTATAGGAAGAAGACAAAATCGGTCTTTGACAATATAAATAACAAAATCCACAATACCGTGGCCGCTACAATTCCACAATAACTCAAGACTTAGACTGGCAAGATAGACGGGATTCCAACCTTTTGCATATTAATGGTCGAAAGGAATATTTATATGATGCTACTGTCACACACACACACACACACACACACACACACACACACACACACACACACACACACACAGGGATTATTGCAGCTGCTTTAACAGTGGCTCTTCTACCGTTCATTTTTTACGAGGTGTCTGTCAGCAGGAGTCTATGCGTTTTTATTTCCCACTGTCATAATAATGTATTTAATTACCTCTCTCTCTCTCTCTCTCTCTCTCTCTATATATATATATATATATATATATATATATATATATATATATATATATATATATATCTATCTATCTATCTCTCATATTGCCCCAAAACAGGTCTTGTAAAACACAACAGCGCTCGTACCCTCTATACGGCTGTTGTTCTATGTTTTTACGCTGTCCTTGTTGTTGTTGTTGTGTTTTTGTCCAGGTCGACCTGAAACATTGCTCTCTTGGGGAAGAAGTGGGGGGGGGGGGGTTAGCTGATTGTGGTGGTATGGGAGGGGGCGGGCCGTAGGGGTTTAAAAAATGGGATGGAAGGTGGGGTGGGACATTCTTTAAGATGGAGGAGGGGGGATGTAGAGGAGGTCACTCCTATCTTCTTATGTAGATTATTAATGGGGAAGGGGGAGGATTCCCTCATGGTAGTCTTTCCCAGTGAAGAATTGTTGTTGTAGTGGCTGATTGTTAATGGTTAAGAGGGGGGGGAAGAGGGGTGATACTTTGTATCACTGGTTGTAATGGTTGCATGGTTGTTAACTGGGGTGTATTTCCAATGGAGGTTAGGTTGTTAATGGCTTGGCTGTTAATGGTGTCTAGTTGTTAATGACAGGGGGTGCTAATGTGTCTGGTGTTAAGGAGGGGAGTGTTAATGGTGTCTGGTGATAATGACACGGGGTGCTAATGTGTCTGGTGTTAAGGAGGGGAGTGTTAATGGTGTCTGGTGATAATGACACGGGGTGCTAATGTGTCTGGTGTTAAGGAGGGGAGTGTTAATAGTGTCTAGTTGTTAATGACATGGGGTGCTAATGTGTCTGGTGTTAAGGAGGGGAGTGTTAATGGTGTCTGGTGATAATGACACGGGGTGCTAATGTGTCTGGTGTTAAGGAGGGGAGTGTTAATGGTGTCTGGTGATAATGACACGGGGTGCTAATGTGTCTGGTGTTAAGGAGGGGAGTGTTAATGGTGTCTGGTGATAATGATACGGGGTGCTAATGTGTCTGGTGTTAAGGAGGGGAGTGTTAATGGTGTCTGGTGTTAATGACACGGGGTGCTAATGTGTCTGGTGTTAAGGAGGGGAGTGTTAATGGTGTCTGGTGATAATGACACGGGGTGCTAATGTGTCTGGCGTTAAGGAGGGGAGTGTTAATAGTATCTGGTGTTAATGACATGGGGTGCTAATGTGTCTGGTGTTAAGGAGGGGATGGTTAATGGTGTCTGGTGATAATGACACGGGGTGCTAATGTGTCTGGTGTTAAGGAGGGGAGTGTTAATGGTGTCTGGTGTTAATGACACGGGGTGCTAATGTGTCTGGTGTTAAGGAGGGGAGTGTTAATGGTGTCTGGTGTTAATGACAGGGGGTGCTAATGTGTCTGGCGTTAAGGAGGGGAGTGTTAATGGTGTCTGGTGTTAATGACAGGGGGTGCTAATGTGTCTGGTGTTAAGGAGGGGAGTGTTAATGGTGTCTGGTGTTAATGACAGGGGGTGCTAATGTGTCTGGCGTTAAGGAGGGGAGTGTTAATGGTGGCTGGTGTTAAAGAGGAGGTTAATGGCGTGACTGGACGCTAAAGGGGGATTTTAATGTATTATGTGGTTGAGAACTACGACCCTTAGAAGCAATTATAATGGTGTCATCTCAGCAATAATAATAATAATAATAATAATAATAATAATAATAATAATAATAATAATAATAATAATAATAATAATAATAATAATAATAATAATAATAATAATAATATAATGATAATAAATAACAATACATAAAAACCTTAAATAGTAATAATAAACATAATTATTATAAAACGAATAATAATAATCATAATAATATATAATAAAGACGAATAATAATAATACAATTAAAATCAATAATAATTATGTCAATCAAGGAAAGAAAATAAAAAAACACATGACAAACATCACATGAAAAAAAATATACAAAATCAAATTATTTTGTTTTAATTATTTTTATTTAAATGAATTATTAAAATTATTAAATTATTTAATCAGTGAACCTTAATTATCACGAGGAACTTGGGAAGGGGGGAAAAATCAATGGGGGGCAGAGGGGGCGTTTGTCCCGCCAGAGCTTAGTCCAGTAAATTACGCTAATTTCGAAGCCATTCTCTAATTCCCTCTCGAATAATTGCTTGAAGGGGTCATTAAGGAGCTTAATTATGGATATTAAATCTTGAGACGAACTCCTGACGGGAAGAAGAGAAATTAAATTGTGAAAAAGATGGAAGGCAGAGACAGGTGGAGCTGAGAGCAGTGACAGGTGGAGCTGTGAGCAGTGACAGGTGGAGCTGTGAGCAGTGACAGGTGGAGCTGTGAGCAGAGACAGGTGGAGCTGTGAGCAGTGACAGGTGGAGCTGTGAGCTGTGACAGGTGGAGCTGTGAGCAGTGACAGGTGGAGCTGTGAGCAGTGACAGGTGGAGCTGTGAGCAGTGACAGGTGGAGCTGTGAGCAGAGACAGGTGGACCTGAGAGCAGTGACAGGTGGAGCTGTGAGCAGTGACAGGTGGAGCTGTGAGCAGTGACAGGTGGAGCTGTGAACTGTGACAGGTGGAGCTGTGAACTGTGACAGGTGGAGCTGTGAGCAGTGACAGGTGGAGCTGTGAGCAGTGACAGGTGGAGCTGTGAGCAGTAACAGGTGGAGCTGTGAGCAGTGACAGGTGGAGCTGTGAGCAGTGACAGGTGGAGCTGTGAGCAGAGACAGGTGGAGCTGTGAGCAGTGACAGGTGGAGCTGTGAGCAGTGACAGGTGGAGCTGTGAGCAGTGACAGGTGGAGCTGTGAGCAGTGACAGGTGGAGCTGTGAGCAGTGACAGGTGGAGCTGTGAACTGTGACAGGTAGGGCTGTGACAGGTGGAGCTGTGAGCAGTGACAGGTGGAGCTGTGAGCAGTGACAGGTGGAGCTGTGAACTGTGACAGGTAGGGCTGTGACAGGTGGAGCTGTGAACTGTGACAGGTGGAGCTGTGAGCTGTGACAGGTGGAGCTGTGAGCAGTGACAGGGGGAACTGTGAACTGTGATAGGTGGAGCTGTGAGCTGTGACAGGTGGAGCTGTGAACTGTGACAGGTAGAGCTGTGAGCTGTGACAGGTGGAGCTGCGAACTGTGACAGGTGGAGCTGTGAGCTGTGACAGGTGGAGCTGTGAACTGTGACAGATGGAGCTGTGAGCTGTGACAGGTGGAGCTGTGAGCTGTGACAGGTGGAGCTGTGAGCAGTGACAGGTGGAGCTGTGAGCAGTGACAGGTGGCGCTGTGAGCAGTGACAAGTGGAGCTGTGAACTGTGACAGGTGGAGCTGTGAACTGTGACAGGTGGAGCTGTGAACTGTGACAGGTGAAGCTGTGAACTGTGACAGGTGGAGCTGTGAGCAGTGACAGGTGTAGCTGTGAACTGTGACAGGTGGAGCTGTGAACTGTGACAGGTGGAGCTGTGAGCAGTGACAGGTGGAGCTGTGAGCAGTGACAGGTGGAGCTGTGAACTGTGACAGGTGGAGCTGTGAGCAGTGACAGGTGGAGCTGTGAGCAGTGAGCAGTGACAGGTGGAGCTGTGAACTGCGACAGGTGGAGCTGTGAGCTGTGACAGGTGGAGCTGTGAGCAGTGACAGGTGGAGCTGTAAACTGTGACAGGTGGAGCTGTGAGCAGTGATAGATGGAGCTGTGAGCAGTGACAGGTGGAGCTGTGAACTGTGACAGGTGGAGCTGTGAGCAGTGACAGGTGGAGCTGTGAGCAGTGAGCAGTGACAGGTGGAGCTGTGAACTGCGACAGGTGGAGCTGTGAGCTGTGACAGGTGGAGCTGTGAGCAGTGACAGGTGGAGCTGTAAACTGTGACAGGTGGAGCTGTGAGCAGTGATAGATGGAGCTGTGAACTGTGACAGGTGGAGCTGTGAGCAGTGACAGGTGGAGCTGTGAGCAGTGACAGGTGGAGCTGTGAACTGTGAAAAGTGGAGCTGTGAGCAGTGACAGGGGAGCTGTGAGCAGTGACAGGTGGAGCCGTGAGCAGTGACAGGTGGAGCTGTGAACTGTGACAGGTGGAGCTGTGAACTGTGACAAGTGGAGCTGTAAACTGTGACAGGTGGAACTGTGAACTGTGACAGGTGGAGCTATGAGCAGTGACAGGTGGAGCTGTGAGCAGTGACAGGTGGAGCTGTGAGCAGTGACAGGTGGAGCTGTGAACTGTGACAGGTGGAGCTGTGAGCAGTGACAGGTGGAGCTGTGAACTGTGACAGGTGGAGCTGTGAACAGTGACAGGTGGAGCTGTGAGCAGTGACAGGTGGAGCTGTGAACTGTGACAGGTGGAGCCAGTGAGCAGAGACAGGTGGAGCTGTGAGCAGTGACAGGTGGAGCTGTGAGCATGACAGGTGGAGCTGTGAGCAGACAGGTGGAGCTGTGCTCAGTGACAGGTGGAGCTGTGAGCAGTGACAGGTGGAGCTGTGAACTGTGACAGGTAGGGCTGTGACAGGTGGAGCTGTGAGCAGTGACAGGTGGAGCTGTGAGCAGTGACAGGTGGAGCTGTGAACTGTGACAGGTAGGGCTGTGACAGGTGGAGCTGTGAACTGTGACAGGTGGAGCTGTGAGCTGTGACAGGTGGAGCTGTGAGCAGTGACAGGGGAACTGTGAACTGTGATAGGTGGAGCTGTGAGCTGTGACAGGTGGAGCTGTGAACTGTGACAGGTAGAGCTGTGAGCTGTGACAGGTGGAGCTGCGAACTGTGACAGGTGGAGCTGTGAGCTGTGACAGGTGGAGCTGTGAACTGTGACAGATGGAGCTGTGAGCTGTGACAGGTGGAGCTGTGAGCTGTGACAGGTGGAGCTGTGAGCAGTGACAGGTGGAGCTGTGAGCAGTGGACAGGTGGCGCTGTGAGCAGTGACAAGTGGAGCTGTGAACTGTGACAGGTGGAGCTGTGAACTGCAGACAGGTGGAGCTGTGAACTGTGACAGGTGAAGCTGTGAACTGTGACAGGTGGAGCTGTGAGCAGTGACAGGTGTAGCTGTGAACTGTGACAGGTGGAGCTGTGAACTGTGACAGGTGGAGCTGTGAGCATGACAGGTGGAGCTGTGAGCAGTGACAGGTGGAGCTGTGACCTGTGACAGGTGGAGCTGTGAGCAGTGACAGGTGGAGCTGTGAGCAGTGAGCAGTGACAGGTGGAGCTGTGACCTGCGACAGGTGGAGCTGTGAGCTGTGACAGGTGGAGCTGTGAGCAGTGACAGGTGGAGCTGTAAATCCAGACAGGTGGAGCTGTGAGCAGTGATAGATGGAGCTGTGAGCAGTGACAGGTGGAGCTGTGAACTGTGACAGGTGGAGCTGTGAGCAGTGACAGGTGGAGCTAGAGCAGGAGCAGTGACAGGTGGAGCTGTGAACTGCGACAGGTGGAGCTGTGAGCTGTGACAGGTGGATCTGTGAGCAGTGACAGGTGGAGCTGTAAACTGTGACAGGTGGAGCTGTGAGCAGTGATAGATGGAGCTGTGAACTGTGACAGGTGGAGCTTGAGCAGTGACAGGTGGAGCTGTGAGCAGTGACAGGTGGAGCTGTGAATCAGAAAAGTGGAGCTGTGAGCAGTGACAGGGGAGCTGTGAGCAGTGACAGGTGGAGCCGTGAGCAGTGACAGGTGGAGCTGTGAACTGTGACAGGTGGAGCTGTGAACTGTGACAAGTGGAGCTGTAAACTGTGACAGGTGGAACTGTGAGCAGTGACAGGTGGAGCTGTGAACTGTGACAGGTGGAGCTGTGAGCAGTGACAGGTGGAGCTGTGAGCAGTGACAGGTGGAGCTGTGAACTGTGACAGGTGGAGCTGTGAGCAGTGACAGGTGGAGCTGTGAACTGTGACAGGTGGAGCTGTGAACAGTGACAGGTGGAGCTGTGAGCAGTGACAGGTGGAGCTGTGAACTGTGACAGGTGGAGCTGTGAGCAGTGACAGGTGGAGCTGTAAACTGTGACAGGTGGAACTGTGAGCAGTGGCAGGTGGAGCTGTGAACTGTGACAGGTGAAGCTGTGAACTGTGACAGGTTGAGCTGTGAGCAGTGACAGGTGGAGCTGTGAACTGTGACAGATGGAGCTGTGAGCTGTAACAGATGGGGATGTGAACTGTGACAGGTGGAACTGTGAAATATGACAGGTGAAGCTGTGAACTGTGACAGGTGGAGCTGTGAGCAGTGACAGGTGGAGCTGTGAACTGTGACAGGTGGAGCTGTGAGCAGTGACAGGTGGAGCTGTGAACTGTGACAGGTGGAGCTGTGAACTGTGACAGGTGGGAATGTGAACTGTGACAGGTGGAACTGTGAAATATGACAGGTGAAGCTGTGAACTGTGACATGTGGAGCTGTGAGCTGTGAACTGTGGAGGTAGAGGTATTCGTAACTAGAAGTAGAACCACTGGTGGAGCCCCTGGTAGAATCACTGGTGGAACCCCTGGTAGAATCACTGGTGGAACCCCTGGTAGAATCACTGGTGAACCCCCTGGTTGAATTACTGGTGGAACCTCTGGTAGAATCACTGGTGAAACCCCTGGTAGAATCACTGGTGGAACCTCTGATAGAATCACTGGTGAAACCCCTGGTTGAATGACTGGTGGAACCCCTGGTAGAATCGCTGGTGGAACCCCTGGTAGAATCACTGGTGAAACCCCTGGTTGAATGACTGGTGGAACCCCTGGTAGAATCACTGGTGAAACCCCTGGTTGAATGACTGGTGAAACCCCTGGTAGAATCACTGGTGGAACCTCTGGTAGAATCACTGGTGAAACCCCTGGTTGAATGACTGGTGGAACCCCTGGTAGAATCACTGGTGAAACCCCTGGTTGAATGACTGGTGGAACCCCTGGTAGAATCACTGGTGAAACCCCTGGTAGAATCACTGGTGGAACCTCTGGTAGAATCACTGGTGAAACCCCTGGTTGAATGACTGGTGGAACCCCTGGTAGAATCACTGGTGAAACCCCTGGTAGAATCACTGGTGGAACCCCTGGTAGAATCACTGGTGAAACCCCTGGTTGAATGACTGGTGGAACCTCTGGTAGAATCACTGGTGAAACCCCTGGTTGAATGACTGGTGGAACCCCTGGTAGAATCGCTGGTGGAACCCCTGGTAGAATCGCTGGTGGAACCCCTGGTAGAGCCATTTGTAAAACCCCTGGTAGAACCATTTGTAGAACCCCTGGTAAAACCACTGGTAGATCCCCTGGTAGAACCTCTGGTAGAACCCCTGGAAGAACCACTGGTAGGTCCTCTGGTAGAACCACTTGTATAACCGCTGTGGGAGTGGTAGAACCACTCCCACAGTGATTTTCATGCCGGCAGTATCAGAAGGGAGTGGAGGGTGGGGAGTGAGCCTTCTGTTTTTCTATCTCTGCCTCGAACACCTTGGATAGAGTTAGAGTCTTTTCCAGGTACTCCCAACTCCCTAACTCTCCCTCACTCCTCCAACCCCTGACTTCCTTAGTCTCTCTCTCTCTCTCTCTCTCTCTCTCTCTCTCTCTCTCTCTCTCTCTCTCTCTCTCTCTCTCTCTCTCTTACATCACTTTCTCACTGGGGTCAAAGGTCAAGTAGGGACTTAGGGGAGAGATGGGTCGCTGACTCTTATCTCTTGAACGGGAGATGACGCATTACACTTTCTCTCTCTCTCTCTCTCTCTCTCTCTCTCTCTCTCTCTCTCTCTCTCTCTCTCCTCTCTCCTCGCTCTCTCTCCTCTCTCTCTCTCTCTCTCCTCTCTCTCTCTCTCTCCTCTCTCCTCTCTCTCCTCTCTCTCCTCTCTCCTCTCTCTCTCCTCTCTCTCTCTCCTCTCTCTCTCTCTCCACTTTTTTTTTTCTTTACACAGGGTTTGACAAGGTTAAGGATCCCTAGCTTTATTGACAAGCTATTTACAGGTTAAGGATTCCTAACTTTATTGGCAAGCTAAGAGCTGTTACCTACATCAGCTCATTTGAAAGCATTTTTATTGTTATGAGACATACAAGTAGGGAACAGGATGAAGTTGGAGCCATCTGTGGGCCAACATTTTCATTTGATCAACTGACTTTATCTCGTTGACATCATTATGCTGTACGAATGTGTTCCATACTCGAGTCATCCTGGGTATATATGATCTCAGATGGAGTGATGTTCTGGAGAAGGGTACAGCCAGAGTGAATTTGCTGCTTTCTGCCCGTCTTGTGGCATAAAAGCTTGTTTCACGCTGTCCTCGAAGTGGATCCAAGTGTGGTATTTTGACAATATTGGCCTTGTACATAACAGTAAGGCCACCCACATCCCTCCTATGTTGAAGGCTCTGCTGAAATGACAGATCTATCCAGGATGGGTCCAGGCGAGAGATGAGACGTCTTGCTCTGTTCTCTACTCTGTCAAACAGTCGCAGATGAGAGGGGGGGCAGGCAAACCAAGAAAGTGGAGCATACTCAAGGTGTGAGCGTACTTGTGCCTCGTACAGGATCTTCCAACCCCTACTGTCAAGCAGATGCGAGATACGGCTAAGTGCTGTAAGCTTCCTGGCTGCCTTGTTTGCAAGATTTACAACATGGTTCTTCATGGTTAGTTTGGAGTCAAATTTCACCCCAAGGATATCAACTTCTTCTCCAGGTGCCAACACCCTCCCATTCATCCTTACTACTGCACCAGCATTACCATCATGGTGCCTAGAGACGATCATCATTTGCGTTTTCTTAGGTGCAAATGTTACTTGCCATCTATTTCCCCAAGCTGATATAGCTCTCAGCTGGTGATTGATGTAGCTTAGAGCAGCTGGCATTTCTTCTCTTGGATAAGTGAATGTCATTGTACAGTCGTCTGCATATGCATATGATTCTGGGATGAGATGAAGAAGGTCGTTGAAGTAGACATTCCATAACAATGGACCCAGCACGCTTCCTTGTGGAACACTTGCCCCAATAGGATGTCTTGCTGATTCCGTGTCATTGAGAACTACACTTAGAGATCTACCATGAAGGTAATCACTGAGGAAACATAGCGTAGAGCCTGCAATTCCCAGTGCTTGAAGTTTTGCTAAGAGGCCCTGGTGCCACACCCGGTCGAAAGCGCCAGCAATGTCCAGTGCTACCACACAGCTGACTTTGGATTCATCCAGTGACTGGTGCCACTTAGTGGAGAGGTTTAACAACAGATCAGCAGCAGAGTAACCTTTCCTGAAGCCATATTGACGATCACAAAGTAATGAGTGGTAGTCAAAAAACTCTGTCATTTGTCTTGATATTATTGTCTCAAGGATCTTACCAATGATTGACAGGAGTGACACTGGTCTGTAGTTGCTGATTTCTGATCTGCTCTTCTTTTTGTGAACAGGGACTACATTTGCCTCTTTCCATAGAGAGGGCCATTTACATTGTACTAGGCAGTGCTGAAAGATGCGAGTTAGAGGTGCTGCTAGCTGGTCTGCACATAAGAACATAAGAACATAAGAAATGAGGAACACTGCAGCAGGCCTGTTGGCCCATATTAGGCAGGTCCTTTACAATTCATCCCACTAAAAAACATTTGACCAACCCAATTTTCAATGCCACCCTAGAAACAAGCTCCGATGTGCAAGTCCCACTCAAATCCAACCCCTCCCACTCATGTACTTATCCAACCTAAATTTGAAACTACCCAAAGTCCTAGCCTCAATAACCCAACTAGGTAGACTGTTCCACTCATCAACTACCCTATTTCCAAACCAATACTTTCCTATGTCCTTTCTAAATCTAAACTTATCTAATTTAAATCCATTACTGCGGGTCCTCTCTTGGAGAGATATCCTGGGCTGGGACTTTGGGTAGTTTCAAATTTAGGTTGGATAAGTACATGAGTGGGAGGGGTTGGATTTGAGAGGGACTTGCACATCGGAGCTTGTTTCTTGGGTGGCATTGAAAATTGGGCTGGTCAAATGTTTGTTAGTGGGATGAATTGTAAAGGACCTGCCTAGTATGGGCCAGTAGGCCTTCTGCAGTGTTCCTACATTCTTATGTTCTTATGTAAGACCTTGTTAATATCCCCTTTATTAATACCTATCTTCCACTTATACACTTCGATCAGGTCTCCCCTCATTCTTCGTCTAACAAGTAAACATCTTCTCAACAATCTTGGGCTCAACTTGTCTGGGCCCACAGCCTTTTCTTGGTCAAGCGATTTAAGAAGGAAATGCACCTTCTCCTGCCTTATTGTCACCACTGACAGTTTTGACACAGTTCTTGCAGCTAGCCAAGGAGGGTCCCTTGCTGGATCAGGAACTTGCATTTTGGTAGCAAAGTGTTCAGCAAAGAGGTCCGCCTTCTCTTGACTACTAGTAGAGGTGGTCCCATCCTGTCGATTTAGAAGTGGAATAAGTTCATCAGGCAGATAACCTTGTCTGTCCTTGACCAGGGACCACCAGGTTTTGGAGCCTACCCTACCTGATGCTAGCTTTCTTTTAGTGTCCACCTCCCATTTAGCAATGGCCCACTTTTGAACATCACCCATATACCTACAGGCTTGCGTGTGCAAGTTCCTGTTATAGGTGGTAGGATGTCTCTTATACCTTCGCCATGCTTTGTACTTAGCAGTAGCAGCCTCTCTACAACGAAAGCCAAACCAAGGCTGATCTGTAGGCTTCGTCACATATTGCCGGTGAGGAGTGTGTTCTTGTTGTAGATTAAGGATGTGTCCAGTGAAGGCTTTCACTTGGTTGTCAACATCCCCTTGGAGAAAAGCATTCCAATCGGTGGTGGCGAGCTCAGAGCAAAGGGCTGGCCAATTACCTCTTTCCCATAGCCAGGTTGTGCGTGTGGACTCCTCACCTCGTTCTGTTGGGATCTTAAGTGTGGTAAAAACAGCCTTGTGGTCAGACGATCCAACACAGCCGAGGGGTTGACAAGTGACTATGTCTTCTGCCAGATCACTCACTACTGGGTCAAGGGAGGAGCCAGAGATATGAGTAGGGAAATCAACAAAATTTCTCATGTCAAACACTGCAAGAAGGTCATTAAAGTCCCTCTGTATAAGGTGCTGGTTGAGGTCACCAACAATTATAATATGTTGACAGTTGTGTTGTAGCAGAAGGAAGTCAATATTTTCCATTAGGAAGTTGATGGGGTCTGCATGTTGCCACTGAGGTCTGTACATTGCACATGCTAGTACAGAGGTACTAGTGTTTATACAGAGCTTGAAGAACATTATTTCAAGATGTGTAGGGGTGGCAACATCAATGTGCTGGGCATGAACACCTTTAGAGAAGCACACAGCAACACCTCCTCCTTGCCCTTGCCTGTCTCTTCTCATCCATGAGGTGTAGCCAGCAATTCTTGCAAAATTTTCTGGAGTCCTGTCATCCAAAAATGTTTCAACAACAGCTATCATGTCGGGACGTCGAGTGTTCACAAAACTATGTGTGAGCTCTCCAACATTAGTAATGAAACATCTAATGTTGGCCGACAGGATGCTGATAGACTGGCTCCTCATGATGAAGTGGTCAGCTTGAGGTGGTGGGTGTGTAGGGAATGTAAGGTGCCTGCCCTTGAGAGAGGTAGGGTACTGAGGCAGCTGCAGGGATGCAGGTCTGTGGTCTTGTATAAGGCACAATCCCACCTGCTGGGCTGGGATAGGAGTAGCTAAGTGGGTGACGTGTGAGAGTGTTCACCAATTCAGAGATCCTGCTGGTTTGTACTGAGAACAGGTCTCTAAACAGGTGGCCCTGTCTGTCAAGTTCCCTTTTCTTCCGACACTGGTCCTCCTGATGTCCTTTCTTGTAGCAGTAATTACACCTGGTATCTCGCAGGCAGTTGTTGGCAGTGTGCCCCTTCCGGTGACAGCGAGAGCACAGCCTAGGTGCCTGGGAGGGTGGACTAGGATTTGTTGCCCCTCCTGTGTTTTGCAGATTTGTCCTCAGATTCTGCCGCTGGAACTGTGTTAGTGGAGGGTGAGACGGCTGTAGATGTCTTCCTCCTCCTCCACGTCCTCTTCCACGTCCTCTGCCCCGTCCTCTACCAGTTCTGACAGATGTGTCCCTGCTATTCGTACTTTGGCGCAGTAGGTGATCAGGCGCAGTGATAGTTCCCTGATCATTAACTGCACCAATCTCTGGTGGAGAAACTCCTGGCTCAGAACTTGCTAATGAAGCACTGCTACCAGATTCTGGAATAGTGTCGGCAGGTGTGCTGACAGGTGCAGGATCAGAGATGGTATGTGCACTGTCAAGTGGACTGGCAGTGGCTGAAGCAGAGATGTCAGGTGTAGGAGAATTAACAGATCCAAGGCTTCCCTCGTTGCTGGGAAGAGGATTTGTTCCCTCTGTGGTGGTCAGAGGAATTGTGTTAGAATTCCCAAAGGTAGTGTTTTGAACTCTGTCAGTCTGTGGGACCTTAGCGATGACAGAATTCCACCAGTTGTTTACCCCTGAGTTAAGCTCAGTGTGGGACTTCCAGTCTTTGTCAATAGTGTCACCATCAGCTGAGCAGCTTACGTCACTTGATGCAGGCTTGCACTGGCCTTCTACAATAGTGTCACCATCAGCTGAGCAGCTTACGTCACTTGATGTAGGCTTGCACTGACCTTCTACAATAGCTTGTAGGTTATCTAATGATTTGAGGAGCTCATGAAGTGCTTCCCTGTGATGGATTATCTTAGCTGCAACTTTACAACACAGCCCAAGAGGGCAGTCTTGATCTTTGGACAGGAGTCCCTGAGGTAGGACTTCTGAACCTTCCTCCTGTAGCTCCATGCTTGTATCCACATATACCACAGGATTATGAATATTCTTCAATTTTCTGAAATTTTCAACCTGGCTGCAACAGAATTCTTCTGGAATGCAATCTATATGGCAGTAGTTGGAACAATTAGGCTCCTTCCATCTAAGAAGAATTTTGTCCCTTGTGGTATACCCACAAACACTGCAGTAACTACTGGGACAATAGCCAGATAACGTAGATATTCTTGCTATTTTGCGGTGTGAAGTCATCCCAGAGGAGGCTTGTAGGTTTGCAATTAAGTTCACAGGAGAGAGAGGGTGGGTGGTGGTATCGTGGGTGGGGTGGAGCATCTCTCTAATCTTCCACTGCCACCAACATCAGATCAGTACAGTGTCCTCTCCAGTCACAGACGGACCACACTGTGTGTATTGGCCTAACTCACTTAGTCTAGAACGAGCATTGGTACCTGAGGCGGTCTCTTGCCTTTCTACTGACTGACAGTACTTTGCCATATATATATATATATATAAATATATATATATATATATATATATATATATATATATATATATATATATATATATATATATATATATACATATACATATATATATATATATATATATATATATATATATATATATATATATATATATATATATATATATATATATATATATATATATATATATATATAAAGACATTAATGAAACACACACACACACACACGTCAGAATTCACCAGTCAATCACGTTAAACGACACAAGTCTATGGGGAACTAAACAAAAAACTCCATAAAGGATCACCACACATACAGCTGAACCATGTATATAAATACACTTATACACAAATACACCGGTTCGATAGCAGGGTAAATATGGCCCCAAACAGAATGTCATGAAATGTCAGAATGATATTCACCAGATATTCTGTTGGAAAACATTCAGTCTTACACATTACTGAAGCGAACATCAAATATTGATTGATGGAATATTAATAATGACGAGTGGAGATGTTATACTGTGTCAGGGTATGTTATGTATAGTACTGTGTCAGGGTATGTTATGTATAGTACTGCGTCAGGGTATGTTATGTATAGTACTGTGTCAGGGTATGTTATGTATAGTACTGTGTCAGGGTATGTTATGTATAGTACTGTGTCAGGGTATGTTATGTATAGTACTGTGTCAGGGTATGTTATGTATAGTACTGTGTCAGGGTATGTTATGTATAGTACTGTGTCAGGGTATGTTATGTATAATACTGTGTCAGGGTATGTTATGTATAGTACTGTGTCAGGGTATGTTATGTATAGTACTGTGTCAGGGTATGTTATGTATAGTACTGTGTCAGGGTATGTTATGTATAGTACTGTGTCAGGGTATGTTATGTATAATACTGTGTCAGGGTATGTTATGTATAGTACTGTGTCAGGGTATGTTATGTATAGTACTGTGTCAGGGTATGTTATATATAGTACTGTGTCAGGGTATGTTATGTATAGTACTGTGTCAGGGTATGTTATGTATAGTACTGTGTCAGGGTATGTTATGTATAGTACTGTGTCAGGGTATGTTATGTATAGTACTGTGTCAGGGTATGTTATGTATAGTACTGTGTCAGGGTATGTTATGTATAGTACTGTGTCAGGGTATGTTATGTATAGTACTGTGTCAGGGTATGTTATGTATAGTACTGTGTCAGGGTATGTTATGTATAGTACTGTGTCACGGTATGTTATGTATAGTACTGTGTCAGGGTATATTATGTATAGTACTGTGTCAGGGTATGTTATGTATAGTACTGTGTCAGGGTATGTTATGTATAGTACTGTGTCAGGGTATGTTATGTATAGTACTGTGTCAGGGTATGTTATGTATAGTACTGTGTCAGGGTATGTTATGTATAGTACTGTGTCAGGGTATGTTATGTATAGTACTGTGTCAGGGTATGTTATGTATAGTACTGTGTCAGGGTATGTTATGTATAGTACTGTGTCAGGGTATGTTATGTATAGTACTGTGTCAGGGTATGTTATGTATAATACTGTGTCAGGGTATGTTATGTATAGTGCTGTGTCAGGGTATGTTATGTATAGTACTGTGTCAGGGTATGTTATGTATAGTGCTGTGTCAGGGCATGTTATGTATTGTACTGTGTCAGGGTATGTTATGTATAGTACTGTGTCGGGGTATGTTATGTATAGTTCTGTGTCAGGGTATGTTATGTATAGTACTGCGTCAGGGTATGTTATGTATAGTGCTGTGTCAGGGTATGTTATGTATAGTGCTGTGTCAGGGCACATTATGTATAGTACTGTGTCAGGGTATGTTATGTATAGTACTGTGTCAGGGAATGTTATGTATAGTACTGTGTCAGGGTATGTTATGTATAGTACTGTGTCAGGGTATGTTATGTATAATACTGTGTCAGGGTATGTTATGTATAGTACTGTGTCAGGGTATGTTATGTATAGTGCTGTGTCAGGGTATGTTATGTATAGTACTGTGTCAGGGTATGTTATGTATAGTACTTTGTCAGGGTATGTTATGTATAGTACTGTGTCAGGGTATGTTATGTATAGTACTGTGTCAGGGTATGTTATGTATAGTACTGTGTCAGGGTATGTTATGTATAGTGCTGTGTCAGGGCATATTATGTATAGTACTGTGTCAGGGTATGTTATGTATAGTACTGTGTCAGGGAATGTTATGTATAATACTGTGTCAGGGTATGTTATGTATAATGCTGTGTCAGGGTATGTTATGTATAGTACTGTGTCAGAGTATGTTATGTATAGTGCTGTGTCAGGGTATGTTATGTATAGTACTGTGTCAGGGTATGTTATGTATAGTACTGTGTCAGGGTATGTTATGTATAGTGCTGTGTCAGGGTATGTTATGTATAGTACTGTGTCAGGGTATGTTATGTATAATACTGTGTCAGGGTATGTTATGTATAGTACTGTGCCAGGGTATGTTATGTATAGTACTGTGTCAGGGTATGTTATGTATAGTACTGTGTCAGGGTATGTTATGTATAGTGCTGTGTCAGGGTATGTTATGTATAGTACTGTGTCAGGGTATATTATGTAATACTGTGTCAGGTTATGTTATGTACAGTACTGTGTCAGGGTATGTTATGTATAGTACTGTGTCAGGGTATGTTATGTATAGTGCTGTGTCAGGGTATGTTATGTATAGTGCTGTGTCAGGGTATGTTATGTATAGTGCTATGTCAGGGTATGTTATGTATAGTACTGTGTCAGGGTATGTTATGTATAGTACTGTGTCAGGGTATGTTATGTATAGTGCTGTGTCAGGGTATGTTATGCGTAGTACTGTGTCAGGGTATGTTATGTATACTACTGGGAGGTATGTTATGTATAGTACTGTGTCAGGGTATGTTATGTATAGTGCTGTGTCAGTGTATGTTATGTATAGTACTGTGTCAGGGTATGTTATGTATAGTACTGGGTCAGGGTGTGTTTTGTATAGTACTGTGTCAGGGTATGTTATGTATAGTACTGTGTCAGGGTATGTTATGTATAGTACTGTGTCAGGGTATGTTATGTAT
The DNA here is from genome assembly GCF_038502225.1 of Cherax quadricarinatus. Lineage (NCBI taxonomy): Eukaryota > Metazoa > Arthropoda > Malacostraca > Decapoda > Parastacidae > Cherax > Cherax quadricarinatus. Next base: position 6,590,257 of record NC_091292.1, read on the forward strand.
AGTACTGTGTCAGGGTATGTTATGTATAGTACTGTGTCAGGGTATGTTATGTATAGTACTGTGTCAGGGTATGTTATGTATAGTGCTGTGTCAGGGTATGTTATGTATAGTACTGTGTCAGGGTATGTTATGTATAATACTGTGTCAGGGTATGTTATGTATAGTACTGTGTCAGGGTATGTTATGTATAGTACTGTGTCAGGGTATGTTATGTATAATACTGTGTCAGGGTATGTTATGTATAGTACTGTGTCAGGGTATGTTATGTATAGTACTGTGTCAGGGTATGTTATATATAGTACTGTGTCAGGGTATGTTATGTATAGTACTGTGTCAGGGTATGTTATGTATAGTACTGTGTCAGGGTATGTTATGTATAGTACTGTGTCAGGGTATGTTATGTATAGTACTGTGTCAGGGTATGTTATGTATAGTACTGTGTCAGGGTATGTTATGTATAGTACTGTGTCAGGGTATGTTATGTATAGTACTGTGTCAGGGTATGTTATGTATAGTACTGTGTCAGGGTATGTTATGTATAGTACTGTGTCACGGTATGTTATGTATAGTACTGTGTCAGGGTATGTTATGTATAGTACTGTGTCAGGGTATGTTATGTATAGTACTGTGTCAGGGTATGTTATGTATAGTACTGTGTCAGGGTATGTTATGTATAGTACTGTGTCAGGGTATGTTATGTATAGTACTGTGTCAGGGTATGTTATGTATAGTACTGTGTCAGGGTATGTTATGTATACTACTGGGAGGTATGTTATGTATAGTACTGTGTCAGGGTATGTTATGTATAGTGCTGTGTCAGTGTATGTTATGTATAGTACTGTGTCAGGGTATGTTATGTATAGTACTGGGTCAGGGTGTGTTTTGTATAGTACTGTGTCAGGGTATGTTATGTATAGTACTGTGTCAGGGTATGTTATGTATAGTGCTGTGTCAGGGTATGTTATGTATAGTACTGTGTCAGGGTATGTTATGTATAGTACTGTGTCAGGGTATGTTATGTATAGTGCTGTGTCAGGGTATGTTATGTATAGTGCTGTGTCAGGGTATGTTATGTATAGTGCTGTGTCAGGGTATGTTATGTATAGTGCTGTGTCAGGGTATGTTATGCATAGTACTGTGTCAGGGTATGTTATGTATAGTACTGTGTCAGGGTATGTTATGTATAGTACTGTGTCAGGGTATGTTATGTATAGTACTGTGTCAGGGTATGTTATGTATTGTACTGTGTCAGGGTATGTTATGTATAGCACTGGGAGGTATGTTATGTATAGTACTGGGGGTATGTTATGTATAGTACTGGGGGTATGGTATGTATAGTACTGTGTCAGGGTATGTTATGTATTGTACTGGAAGGTATGTTATGTATAGTACTGGGGGTATGTTATGTATAGTACTGTGTCAGGGTATGTTATGTATTGTACTGTGTCAGGGTATGTTATGTATAATACTGTGTCAGGGTATGTTATGTATAGCACTGTGTCAGGGTATGTTATGTATAATACTGTGTCAGGGTATGTTATGTATTGTACTGTGTCAGGGTATGTTATGTATAGCACTGTGTCAGGGTATGTTATGTATAGTACTGTGTCAGGGTATGTTATGTATTGTACTGTGTCAGGGTATGTTATGTATAGCACTGTGTCAGGGTATGTTATGTATAGTACTGTGTCAGGGTATGTTATGTATTGTACTGTGTCAGGGTATGTTATGTATAGCACTGGGGGTATGTTATGTATAGTACTGGGGGTATGTTATGTATAGTACTGGGGGTATGTTATGTATAGTACTGTGTCAGGGTATGTTATGTATTGTACAGTGTCAGGGTATGTTATGTATAGCACTGTGTCAGGGTATGTTATGCATAGTACTGTGTCAGGAAATGTTATGTATAGTACTGTGTCAGGATATGTTATGTATAATACTGGGGGTATGTTATGTATAGTACTGGGAGGTATGTTATGTATAGTACTGGGGGTATGTTGTGTATAGTACTGTGTCAGGGTATGTTATGTATAGTACTGGGGGTATGTTATGTATAGTACTAGGTGTATATTATGTATAGTACTGGGGGTATGTTATGTATAGTACTGGGGGTATGTTTTGTGTAGTACTGGGGGTATGTTATGTATAGTATTGGGCGGTATATTATGTATAGTACTGGGGGTATGTTTTGTATAGTCTCAGTACTAGTAACGTAGTAACCAGTTACCAGTAACCAGTGTCCGTTGACTCACGACCAACCGTCTTGAGCCACGGTCTTCATATTGTGCTGAGCTGACACTAATTCAAAAGACCCACTACGGGGTACTGGCCAGCCGGCTAGTCAGTTTTACGAGTGTAGCCAAGGAGATAGGTACGGCTGCGGGCTCTGTCCACATATCAGTAATTATACGTATAACAGCCTACGTGAGTATTTCTACCCTAATCCACGTATCGAACTCCCACATGATAAATGGTGTACAGCGGTGTGGAGCGTGGATTTACGTTTTTAAGGGTAATTCAAGGCGTTAGAAGACTGTTGTGAGTGGCCGGCAGGGTCAAAGGTGAATCCCCAGCCAGCCAACCTCCCCTCATACCCTCCAGCCAGCCATTATACCTTCACTCACAGCTTCTGCCTGCAAGCCTGTTGCAGCCGTTTCAAGCTTCCTGGCTTAGTTCGTGTGCTAATTGCTTCAATCTCCGAGGGGTTGACCCGGATTTTGCAATTAAGCCAGTCAGTAAGCCAGACTGTGGAAGTGAACGCCAGTCAGCCTATCATCCAGCCTGTCTCCTGTCATCCAACTGCTCCTCCGTGCTTTGTGCATCGTTACACGTCTTCCAGTCATCCATTCTCGTGGGGTAAGCCAGCCAGCCAACCCAGCTTCTAACCCAGCTGAGAGAGAGAAGTAAGCCACGCAGTAAGAAGTAAGCCAAGCTCCTCTGAGGTATTGTCTATATCGCTGTGCTCCCTGTTGGATGCTAAGAGTGTTTTTTTTTACCATTCCTGTGGCATAGAGTGGGTTGTTAGCCATCTTCGTGGGTGAGTGGGGTGCGCGGCAGACCCCCAGCGTCCCCCCCACCACTCTCTCTCCCACCACCCGGGGTGCGCGGCAGTACCCCAGCGAGAGTCATACCCACCACTCTCCCACCACCACCAGCCATCCACCCTATATACTTGTGGTTGTTTGCACCCTTGTACCGGGTCCTAGTACTGTTTTGGCTCACATAATTGGTCAAGAGATTGTAGCTGGTGCCAACGAGATAAAGCCAGTTATGTGAGTTCGCCTAGAACGCACATTTCTTCCGACAACAGTGAATATAGGAGGCGTCATCACCGCGCGGGACACCATACCACTCATCCCCCGTCACCAGTCACCGCCCGTCTCCTACTCCCGACTTCAGTGATAATTTTCTTGAAACAATTTTTCTTGCATTTAAAGACATTTGCGTGTGTGCGACATTTAGTAAATTTGCTTGTGTACTCTAAACCTTGTGTTTTTCAGTGTAAACGCAGTATTTCTTTAACTCAGTATTTTTCCAATATTTTTCAGTGTTTTCACTTATCTTATATTATTTTATCCTGTGTTTTTCTTTATGCTATTCGTCTGTCGTAAGTATTATTGTGTAGTGTACCAGTCAGTCACCCTGTGTGAAGTGATTCAATTTTTTTTTTATTGTATTCTTTCAGCGTTGTATTCTGCAGTGATATTCACCCCAGTATACCAAATTTTCCATTTATTTCTATGTGTGTCATTTTTTTTCGTATGCCAACAGTGTCTCATTTCTCTAATTTTTTCGCAGACTGTGTACCATTATTTTTTGCCAGCAAAATTTTTGTCGTATCAGTCACAGCAAGATTTTTGTCGTATCAGTCACAGCAAGATTTTTGTTGTATCAGTCACAGCAAGACTTTGTTGTATCAGTCACAGCAGGATGTTGTTGTAAGAATTTGTTATAGTGAAGTGTGCCACGCAACTGTAAGTGTTATATTACCTGTTTGTACCTGTGTTTTATTTTTTCATATTTTTATATTCTTGAACAAATTCACTCTTGATGTAATTTCAATTACTTTTAACGTAAAGTGTTTTCCTTACTCTGTTTGAGTAAATTGTTTTGTCTAATTTACAATTAAGAGTTAAAGTGTTCAATCAGTTTATTTTTTTTTGATCTTCATAATTTTAATTCATTATTTTACCTGAGTTTTCCCAGTGACACTTTATTACTGCAGTGATTATTTCTATACCTTATTTTGTTGCACTTGTTCTGAAGTGAATTATTTTGTTGAACTGTTCTGCAGTGAATTCTTTTCTTTTATTGATATTTTGTAAATTATATTTTAATTTTGTCTATGCATTCTTAGAAACTACTTAAATTTCCCAGTTAACAATTTAATAATTTTATTTGATACTTTCACATTGATTTAAAATTTAATTAATTAATTTCTTTATTAGCAAGAGTAAAGACAGCTCATTTTGAATTTAATTCAGTCTCCAGTAATATTTTTACTTGTATATTTCAATGTAAATTTTTTTTATTTTGGTCAGTAGTCCTTTAAATTGAGTTTTCTTTCTTCTTGCAGTGTATTTAGAAATTATTTTGCAAAATTAGTTGTATATCTTTTCATTTCAATTCTAGAATTTTATATCATTTTTATTGTTCATTATTTTTGCCTTATGTCCTTGAGTAAGTTCCCTGAGATCATGTCCCAGTCACTTTTGAATGTTCACTTAGTGTATCATGCCAGTCAAAGTCAATATGAATCAGTAGACAGTACCAACATTCCCTTACTGACTGAAAGACAATACCTAGCCTTTGAGCAATGTGTTTGTTCTCACAGCTTGTATCTGAGATTTGTTAAAGTGCTGCGAAATGTGAAGTTCAGATTAAGTTCCTATAGATCCGTGAATTACTTATTAACGTAGCCGAGCGGTCAGGCACTAGTAATACTGTCACTCCTGTCTGGACTCCAGCCACAATATCATGCACGCAGGATAGTGCTCTACTATCCTTGCGATGGCGACTTGTTCAAGTATTCGTTCCTTCCCAGGGGACGCTTTGAGAAGAACTTTACTTGCAACGAGTTATGCCATCTCTTGCTGATGCCACCAGCCATTGCAGAAAGACGTTTCTGTGGCTAGTGTGCTCACTTGAGTGTTGTTGTTGTCCCTTGTGTTTCAGATTGTGATCCCATCCTAGTTGACAGTAATCAGTGCATTGTAAGAAGTTATTTCTCGAGTAACTTCCACGTTGTTAATGTTTGCAAGTGAAGTTTATAGCTGATACCTCATGTCACTGTGTGCGACTCAGAATATCAGCATTGTTCACCATGTTCATTTCTTTTCTCCTGTGCTTGCAGTTTGAGATAGTAGATTCGTTCTCCCTTGCTCATATTGCGTGTTATAGCGTTAATTTTCAACCGGGGGGAGTCATCCACTCCACCGAGTTTGTTCATTCCTCCAGTAAGAAAGAACAGATCCCATGTGGTCTGGTGTGATACGATTCCTGCTCCAGGAAGATCTTATTCTGACTGTGAAGCCACCAGCTCCCATCAGTGACTTTCTCATGAACCAAGAATTACTGTATCGAACAGCCGAGTTGGGTACTCCTAGCAGAAGAGTATACCAGTTAGTAATTCCACAGTCACTAGTGAATGTAGCCTTACAGCTAGTTCACGATGTACCAGGTGTTGCACACCCTGGTATGGATCGTTCAGTAAAACAAGCCAGATTGAAATACTTTTGGCCTCGTATGGCAAGGGGTATGTTTTGTATAGTATTGGGGTATGTTATGTATAGTACTGGGGGTATGTTATGTATGGTACTGGGGGTATGTTATGTATAGTCCTGGGGTATGTTTTGTATAGTACTGCGAGGTATATTATGTATAGTACTGGGGGTATGTTATATATAGCACTGGGGGTATGTTATATATGGTACTGGGAGTATGTTATGTATAGTACTGGGGGTATGTTATGTATAGTACTGGGGGTATGTTATGTATAGTACTGGGGGGTATGTATATATAGTACTGGGGGGTATGTTATGTATAGTACTGGGGTATGTTATGTATATTACTGGGGGGTATGTATATATAGTACTGGGGGGTATGTTATGTATAGTACTGGGGGTATGTATATATAGTACTGGGGGGTATGTTATGTATAGTACTCGGGGGTATGTATATATAGTACTGGGGGGTATGTTTTGTATAGTACTGGGGTATGTTATGTATATTACTGGGGGGTATGTATATATAGTACTGGGGGGTATGTTATGTATAGTACTGGGGTATGTTATGTATATTACTGGGGGGTATGTATATATAGTACTGGGGGTTATGTTATGTATAGTACTGGGGTATGTTATGTATATTACTGGGGGTATGTATATATAGTACTGGGGGTATATTATGTAAAGTACTGGGGTATGTATGTATAGTAATTAACTTTATAATGGTAGCGATGAGCTAAATCCGTAATAATAACAATAATAATAATAATAATAATAATAATAATAATAATAATAATAATAATAAAAATAATAATAATAATAATAATAATAATAATAATATTTTTATAATGATTCAACCATAATGATTTCATATAATGAGAGGCCGTCCAAAAAATAGCGAGAGGTCGTCCAGAAACAGCGAGAGGTCGTCCAGAGACAGCGAGAGGTCTAGAAATAACGAGAGGTCGTCCAGAAACAGCGAGAGGTCGTCCAGAGACAGCGAGAGTTCGTCTAGAAATAACGAGAGGTCGTCCATAAACAGTCAGAGGTCGTCCATAACCAGCGCATAGCTCACACGATTTAGGAATTCTCAGTTATTACACAAATTACGACTTCGACGTAATAACACACCGGTTCAGTCGTATATTTCACTTCAAACACTTCCGGGGGTCAGTCCCCAGCACAGGTCCTTGTTTCTTGACCTGTGACCTTTGACCTGCTATACTCCAAAACTTTTTTTTTTTTCAAAGTATTTTTTTTTTTCAAAGTATTTTTCAAATTATGTTTCAAAGTATTTTCAAAGTATTTTGTTTTAAAGACTTTTATCTTTTTTTAAAGAATTTTTCAAAGCATTTATCACAGTTTTTTAAGTTATTTTTAGAAGTATGTTTCAAAGAATTTTCAAAGTATTTTTCAAGGCTTTTTTCATTGTTTTTCTATTTTTCGAGGTAATTTTTTCATTAATCAACAATTTTTCTAAGCATTTTGAAGGATATTTTGAAAAATGCTTAGAAAATTTCTACAAAGTATTTTTCAAAGTAATTAAAAAATTACTTTGAAAGGCTGTGTTGTACTTACATCAGAGAGTAACTTACAAATACAAGAAATTACTGTAGAAGATATACACGAATTTGAAGGCCCATAGGATGTATAGGATGTATAGGATGTATAGGATGTATAGGATACATGGGATGTATAGGATTTATTGGATGTGTAGGATACGTGGGATGTATAGGATACATAGGATGTATAGGATACATGGGATGTATAGGATACATGGGATGTATAGGATGTATAGGATGTGTAGGATACGTGGGATGTATAGGATACATAGGATGTATAGGATGTATTGGGTGTTTAGGATACATAGGATGCAAAGGATACATAGGATGTATAGGATGTATTGGATGCATAGGATACGTAGGATGTATAGGATACATGGGATGTATAGGATACATGGGATGTATAGGAGACATGGGATGTATAGTATACATGGGATGTATAGGATACATATGATGTATAGGATGTATTGGATGTATAGGATACATAGGATGTAAAGGATACATAGGATGTATAGGATGTATTGGATGTAAAGGATACATAGGATGTATATAATATATGGGATGTATAGAATACATGGGATGTATAGGATACATAGGATGTATAGGATGTATTGGGTGTTTAGGATACATAGGATGCAAAGGATACATAGGATGTATAGGATGTATTGGATGCATAGGATACGTAGGATGTATAGGATACATGGGATGTATAGGATACATGGGATGTATAGGAGACATGGGATGTATAGTATACATGGGATGTATAGGATACATATGATGTATAGGATGTATTGGATGTATAGGATACATAGGATGTAAAGGATACATAGGATGTATAGGATGTATTGGATGTAAAGGATACATAGGATGTATAGAATATATGGGATGTATAGGATACATGGGATGTATAGGATACATAGGATGTATAGGATGTATTGGGTGTTTAGGATACATAGGATGCAAAGGATACATAGGATGTATCGGATGTATTGGATGCATAGGATACGTAGGATGTATAGGATACATGGGATGTATAGGATACATGGGATGTATAGGAGACATGGGATGTATAGTATACATGGGATGTATAGGATACATATGATGTATAGGATGTATTGGATGTATAGGATACATAGGATGTAAAGGATACATAGGATGTATAGGATGTATTGGATGTAAAGGATACATAGGATGTATAGAATATATGGGATGTATAGGATACATGGGATGTATAGGATACATAGGATGTATAGGATGTATTGGGTGTTTAGGATACATAGGATGCAAAGGATACATAGGATGTATAGGATGTATTGGATGCATAGGATACGTAGGATGTATAGGAGACATGGGATGTATAGTATACATGGGATGTATAGGATACATATGATGTATAGGATGTATTGGATGTATGGGATACATAGGATGTAAAGGATACATAGGATGTATTGGATGTATAGGATACATAGGATGTATAGAATATATGGGATGTATAGGATACATGTTATGTATAGGATACAGAGGATGTATAGGATACATAGGATGTATAGAATACATGGGATGTATAGGATACATAGGATGTATAGGATACATAGGATGTATAGGGTACATAGGATGTATAGGATACATAGGATGTATAGGATACATAGGATGTATAGGATACATAGGATGTATAGGATACATGGATGTATAGGATACACAGGATGTATAGGATACATGGGATGTATAGGATACATAGGATGTATAGGATACATAGGATGTATAGGATACATGGGATGTATAGGATACATAGGATGTATAGGATACATAGGATGCAAAGGATACATAGGATGTATAGGATGTATTGGATGTATAGGATACATAGGATGTATAGGATACATAGGATGTATAGGATACATAGGATGTATAGGATACATGGATGTATAGGATACATAGGATGTATAGGATACATGGGATGTATAGGATACATAGGATGTATAGGATACATGGGATGTATAGGATACATAGGATGTATAGGATACATAGGATGTATAGGATACATAGGATGTATAGGATACATAGGATGTATAGGGTACATAGGATGTATAGGATACATGGGATGTATAGGATACATAGGATGTATAGGATACATAGGATGTATAGGATACATGAATGTATAGGATACATAGGATGTATAGGATACATGGGATGTATAGGATACATAGGATGTATAGGGTACATAGGATGTATAGGATACATGGGATGTATAGGATACATAGGATGTATAGGATACATAGGATGTATAGGATACATGGGATGTATAGGATACATAGGATGTATAGGATATATGGGATGTATAGGATACATAGGATATATAGGATACATAGGATGTACACTACCAGAGTGAATCTCACTCCACATGATGACAATCGTCAACTACCGTCGTAGCCCTGAAAACAGTCACACACAGACACCTAAAAAGTTTCGCTGTGATTTTCGAAACATCTACTATTTTTTTTTTTCATGAGGCCAAGTTTTTGTCACCCCCACCCCCTGGGGCTGGTGAAGGGTTCTTGGTCCTAGGAATTGGAGATTCCCTCAAAAACCCCTCCACCACCTCTTCCCTAGCACCACTTTCCTCTACCATCACCATCACCATCACCACGGCTACAACCACCGCCATGCATCATGCTACCACTTCCATAACTACCACCACCGCCACAACTGCTACCACAACTACCACCACAATTACAACTACAAGCATCACAGTTACAACTACCACCACCACAACTACTACCACAACCACAACTACCACCACCAACATGATCCAGAGAATTCCCTTTAAGCTTCTTCCATGTTAGTCTTTTGTCGAAGTTTTGTGGACTGAGGTCTCGTCCCCTCTGTCTGTCCCCTCACCCTCAGTCTTCCCCTCGACACCAACCAAACCTTGTCTATATATATAGGTAGATAGATACACAGATGTATATGCACATTTGTCTAGAAGAAAGTGGGAAGACAAGATAATTGTAATGCAGTGTGTAAGAAGACAGTTTTGAGATAATTACTCCCAATTACAGTCTCTTGTTAGGCGTAATTCCGATACCTGTGTCTTGGAGTGTGGAGGGAGAGCGAGTACCTCATTACATTTAGGTGTGCGTGCATGTATCATTGTCTCTGTGTTCTTGCATGTATTGTGACCTCTGTGTATTCTTGCATGTATTAATGCTTCTGTTTGTTCTTGTCTATGTTATTTTTTGTAGTCTTGCTTGTAAGATTGTGTATGCTGGCGTGTGTTACGGCTTCTGTGTTCATTATGTGTCATTGTCAACGCTTTCTTGCAAGTAACGTTGAGTATGAGGATACCCTCTCTCATGCTCTTTGGTGTATCAGCATGTGTATGTATGTATGTATGAGTTCAAGTATGTAATGTGAATGTATCAGTGCATATGTACGAATGTTCATACATGCGGTTTTCACTCGTACACACACACACACACACACACACACACACACACAGGGGCCAGGAGTCTCGAGTCTCGACCCCTGCAACCACAATTAGGTGAGTACACACACACAGGAAAACCAGTACAAGAAATGATGGACTATGTGGCAACAAAATGCAAGGAGGCAGAGGAGAGGTTTGTTCCCAAGGGAAACAGAAATAATGGGAAGAACAGAACGAGTCCTTGGTTCACCCAAAGGTGTAGGGAGGCAAAAACTAGGTGTACTAGAGAATGGAAAAGGTACAGAAGACAGAGAACTCAGGAAAATAAAGAAATCAGCCGAAGAGCCAGAAACGAATATGCACAGATAAGAAGGAAGGCTCAGAGACAATATGAAAATGACATAGCATCAAAAGTAAAGACTGACCCGAAGCTGTTGTACAGCCACATCAGGAGGAAAACAACAGTCAAGGACCAGGTAATCAGACTGAGGAAGTGTGATGGGGAATTCACAATAAACGACCAGGAGGTATGTCAGGAGCTCAACACAAGATTTAAAGAAGTATTTACAGTGGAAACCAGTAGGACTCCAGGAAATCAGAACAGGGGGGCACACCAGCAAGTGGTGGATGAGGTACATATAACCAAGGAGGAGGTGAAGAAGCTGCTATGCGAACTTGACACCTCAAAGGCGGTGGGACCAGACAACATCTCTCCATGGGTCCTTAAAGAGGGAGCAGAGATATTGTGTGAGCCATTAACAAAGATCTTCAACGCATCATTTGAAACTGGGCAACTCCCTGAGGTATGGAAAATGGCAAATGTAGTCCCAATTTTTAAAAAGGGAGACAGACATGAGGCACTAAACTACAGACCTGTATCACTAACGTGTATAGTATGCAAGGTCATGGAGATCATCAGGAGGAGAGTGGTGGGACACCTGGAAAGAAACAAGTGTATAATTGACAACCAGCACGGTTTCAGGGAAGGAAAATCCCGCGTCACAAACCTACTAGAGTTTTATGACAAGGTGACAGAAATAAGACAAGAGAGAGAGGGGTGGATCGACTGCATATTTTTGGACTGCAAGAAGGCCTTCGACACAGTTCCTCACAAGAGGTTACTGCAAAAGCTAGAGGATCAGGCACACATAACAGGAAAGGCACTGCAATGGATCAGAGAATACCTGACAGGGAGGCAACAACGAGTCATGGTACGCGACGAGGTGTCAGAGTGGGCGCCTATGACAAGCGGGGTTCCACAGGGGTCAGTCCTAGGACCTGTGCTGTTCTTGGTATATGTGAACGACATAACGGAAGGGATAGACTCAGAAGTGTCCTTGTTTGCAGATGATGCGAAGTTAATGAGAAGAATAAAATCGGATGAGGATCAGGCAGGACTACAAAGAGACCTGGACAGGCTACAAGCCTGGTTCAGCAACTGGCTCCTTGAATTTAACCCTGCCAAATGCAAAGTCATGAAGATTGGGGAAGGGCAAAGAAGACAGCAGACACAATATAGTTTAGATGGCCAAAGTCTGCAAACCTCACTCAAGGAAAAAGATCTGGGGGTGAGTATAACACCGAGCATATCTCCCGAGGCGCACATCAATCAGATAACTGCTGCAGCATACGGGCGCCTGGCAAACCAACGGATAGCGTTCCGATACCTCAGTAAGGATTCGTTTAAGACTCTGTATACCATTTACGTCAGGCCCATACTGGAGTATGCAGCACCAGTTTGGAATCCACACCTAGTCAAGCACGTCAAGAAATTAGAGAAAATGCAAAGGTTTGCAAGAAGACTAGTCCCAGAGCTACTGGGATTGTCCTACGAAGAAAGGTTGAAGGAAATCGGCCTGACGACACTGGAGGACAGGAGGGTCAGGGGAGACATGATAACGACATATAAAATACTGCGCGGAATAGACGAGGTGGACAAAGACGGAATGTTCCAGAGATGGGACACAGACACAAGAGGTCACAATTGGAAGTTGAAGACTCAGATGAATCAAAGGGATGTTAGGAAGTATTTCTTCAGTCATAGAGTAGTCAAGCCGTGGAATAGCCTAGAAAGTGACGTAGTGGAGGCGGGAACCATACATAGTTTTAAGGCGAGGTATGATAGAGCTCATGGAGCAGGGAGAGAGAAGACCTAGTAGCAATCAGTGAAGAGGCGGGGCCAGGAGCTGAATCTCGACCCCTCCAACCACAATTAGGTGAATTAGGTGGGTGAGTACACACACACACACACACACACACACACACACACACACACACACATAATCCTACAGCTGTTTTCGAACGGAGAATCGAACCTCCAATGCGCACTGCTGTTTATCCTTTGACTATGTCACCTGTTCCACATTCATCAACATTGATTCAGACCGCTGACGCAGCTTCCCAGGATATCGCATAGCTTGCGTATCCCTGGATCACGCCGGGGGATACCTGTCCTCCCACTGTTGTTGCCAGACTTACCTATTGAAATATTGGACCTCTCGTCAAAACCCGGGTTGAAATCGAAAAGGTATATACTAAAAACAAAGCACAAAAAATGGGCGAAAAGTGGCGTGGGATTTATAAAACAGCGAGGGACGCAATAGCCGGAGCCAGGCACCAATATCCGGGCCACTCTACTGATGGATTGCCCTCGCGTTTAATTACTCGTGTCAGGGGAAAAATAGTGTCCTACGATAGCCTCAGCCTCTCCCTTACACACACACACACACACACACACACACACACACACACACACACACACACACACACATACACGCACAAGCGCACACCACACACACACCTGGATAATTACACCTGGGTCAACTAGTTTAATTATACGCATGACTTAAATTTTCAGCCAGGTGTGACGATCACATTTAGAAGATAGGATACAAAGGTACCACTGGGAGCCATTGATGCTGGTGTTGTCCTCTTTATTCACCACCACTACCACCACTACCATTACTACCACCACTACCATTACTACCACCATTACCATTACTACCACCACTACCATTACTACCACCACTACCATTACTACCACCACTACCATTACTACCATCACTACCATTACTACCATCACTACCATTACTACCATCACTACCATTACTACCACCACTACCATTACTACCATCACTACCATTACTACCATCACTACCATTACTACCACCACTACCATTACTACCATCACTACCATTATTACCACCACTACCATTACCACCACCACTACCATTACTACCACCACTACCATTACTACCACCACTACCACCACTACCATTACTACCAACACTACCATTACTACCAACACTACCATTACTACCACCACTACCATTACTACCACCACTACCATTACTACCACCACTACCATTACTACCACAACTACCATTACTACCACCACTACCATTACTACCACCACTACCATTACTACCACCATTACCATTACTACTACCACTACCATTACTACCACCATTACCATTGCTACAATCACTACCATTACTACTACCACTACCATTACTACCACCACTACCATTACTACCACCACTACCATTACTACCACCACTACCATCACTACCACCACTACCATTACTATCACCACTACCATTACTAACACCACTACCATTACTACCACCACTACCATTACTACCAACATTACCATTACTACCTCCACTACCATTACTACCACCACTACCATTACTACCAACATTACCATTACTACCTCCACTACCATTACTACCACCACTACCATTACTACCACCACTACCATTACTACCACCACTACCATTACTACCACCACTACCATTACTACCACCATTACCATTACTACCACCACTACCATTACTACCACCACTTCCATTACTACCAACACTACCATTGCTACCACCTCTACCATTATTACCATCACTACCATTACTACCACCACTACCATTACTACCATCACTATCATTACCACCACCACTACCATTACTACCACCACTACCATTACTACCACCACTACCTTTACTACCCTCACTACCATTACTACCATTACTATCATCACTACCATTATTACCATTACTACCATTATTACCACCACTACCAATACTACCATCACTACCATTACTACCACCACTACCATTACTACCATCACTACCATTACTACCATCACTACCATTACTACCACCACTACCATTACTACCACCACTACCATCACTACCATTACTAGCACCACTACCATTACTACCACCACTACCATTACTACCAGCTCTACCATTATTACCATCACTACCATTACTACCATCACTACCATTACTACCACCACTACCATTACTACCACCACTTCCATTACTACCACCTTTACCATTACTACCACCACTACCATTACTACCACCACTACCATTACTACCACCATTACCATTACTACCACCACTACCATTACTACCACCACTACCATTACTACCAACACTACCATTACTACCACCACTACCATTACTACCAACACTACCATTACTACCACCACTACCATTACTACCACCACTACCATTACTACCACCACTTCCATTACTACCACCTTTACCATTACTACCACCACTACCATTATTACCACCACTACCATTACTACTACCATTACCATTACTACCACCACTACCAATACTACCACCTCTACCATTATTACCATCATTACCATTACTACCACCACTACCATTACTACCACCATTACCATTACTACCACCACTACCATTGCTACCATCACTACCATTACTACCACCACTACCATTACTACCACCACTACCATTACTACCATCACTACCATTACTACCACCACTACCATTACTACCACCACTACCATTACTACCACCACTACCATTACTACCACCACTACCATTATTACCACAACTACCATTACTACCACCACTACCATTACTACCATCACTTCCATTACTACCACCACTACCATTACTACCACCATTACCATTACTACCACAACTACCATTACTACCACCACTACCATAACTACCACCACTACCATTACTACCACCACTACCATTACTACCACCACTACCATTACTACCATCACTACCATTACTACCACCACTACCATTACTACCATCACTACCATTACTACCACCACTACCGTTACTACCACCACAACCATTGCCACCACCACTACCGTTACTACCACCACTACCATTACTACCATCACTACCATTACTACCACCACTACCATTACTACCACCACTACCATTACTACCACCACTACCATTACTAACACCACTACCATTACTACCACCACTATCATTACTACCACCACTACCATTACTACCACCACTACCATTATTAACACCACTACCATTACTACCACCACTACCATTACTACCACCACTACCATTACTAACACCACTACCATTACTACCACCACTACCATTACTACCACCACTACCATTACTACCACCACTACCATTATTAACACCACTACCATTACTACCACCACTACCATTATTAACACCACTACCATTGCCACCACCACTACCACTTCCACCCGAAGATGTCTTCCTCACCACTGACAGACGGAAGCAATATTCACCACTTATATCGATCGACACTTATTCTCTTCAGTGGATCGTCACCACTGTTGAGTCTTCCGTGAATATCAAGGCTCGAATCGATCTCGAAAACAAGTCGACCTCGAGAACTGGTCTACCTCGAGAACAGGTCGTCCTTGAGAACTGGTCGAGAACACGTCGACCTCGAAATTGGCATGACTCTTGAGATGAAGACGGAGTATACCTCTGAGAGCGTAGTTTTATTGGCTGGATCAAATGAACTTAATCAGGATAAAACAAGGTAATTACAGGTAATTAGCGACTTAAACACAACATTAAGAAGAGAGAGAAAGTGAGAGAGAGAGAGAGAGAGAGAGAGAGAGAGAGAGAGAGAGAGAGAGTGCTGTTGCTGCTACCTAGAGTGGCGCCCCCTTAACACTTTGGTGGGTGACCAGTAACATTAATTAGCAAAGCCAGAAGCAACAAAGCGATATATAAGTAACTAATGTCGAGACATTCTCGTTAGCTAGAAGCATTAGAGCTGGTAATAGACTGGACTCGTTACCTACCTCCAGATCACTTGTGGTATCCATTTAGTACCTGAAGAAGTTCGCTTCCAGGTCATTGATAGTATCCATTATGTGCCTGGAGAAGTATAACTATCATATCCATCCTGTGGATGGCAGTGGCTAGTTTATTGTGTACCTCATATCCATCCTGTGGATGGTAGCGTACGAGCAAATAGATGCTCAAAACGCAGAGAATTAGGCCCCAAAAGTGTTTACAGGAGTACATCTGGATTTAACTTAATAATCAAGCTATTTAACCCACCTGGACCCAAGACTAAATGCCGAGTCGTCGCAGGGGTCTTCATCCGCACCCTCAGAATTTCTTGTGAAGAATTTCTTGAGGAGAAACAAAAATACAATGATGACGCTTTCAGCACTCTGAAATTCCCCCTATACTTCGTCTTCGTCTACAAAAGGAAGGTCTTACTCAGCCTCACCATTCATAGGGAAACAGGTGACAGTGGCTGTGTTATTCTCTTACACGACAGATTGCCTCTTATTTTTTCGTCGAGGTATCTAGGACGTTGAAGTCATAACTAGTAAAATTGCTCACAGACATCACCAAGCCTCAGAAACCCAAGGCACCACTGCTGCTATTGTTTCTGGGGGGGTGTTCAACATTCCTTGTGGAGCATGTAGTAAGGTTTACATCGGGGAGACGGGGCGTGACCTTCAGACTTGCCTGCAGGGGACACAAATGCATTACACAAATACATTACAATGCCGTGTAGCTGTGTCTGTAATGAAGTCCAGTCACGGAGCTAAACGTGACAGTTTTCACTCAGGCATAGTGCCTATTTCACTACATGTCGACTTAGGCCATAGCTCGTCTATCTGCAACTTTCGATAGGGCAAAAGTTGCTCTCTCTTAGAAAGCTCCTCTATCTTCCAAGTAAGGTAACAGAAGCTAAAACCTTCGGTAGCTTTAACAAGAACTTAAACAAATTTATGAGTGAGAAGAGCTGGCTTTGATTAGTTTCTTGAAGCAAATTGTTGGGGAACTATGGGGAAAGGATAGAAAAATGAGTGGAGGAAAGGAGTGATTTAGAGAAGGGCCTGCCATGTATGGGCCAGTGGGCCTGCTGCAGTGTTCCTCCATTCTTATGTTTTCATGTTCTCTTTTTTTTTTGTAGATGGAATTGAATAAGGTCATCCAAGATTGAACAGCACACACACTAGGAAGGTCATGCCACGCGCTGTTCAATTTTGGATGAACATTTTTAATCGCATTTGCAAGAAAAACAAAAACGCTTTCTGCCGAGGAGCTTTATAGCAGAGCTCACCGCATACATAGTGTAATTAGGAGAGCAAGACGAGAAATGAAGGCAATCTCTGAGAGCGAAGTTAACTGGTCCGGTGAGGGGAATTTGGTGGTGGTGGAGAGTCAACCAACTTATGCTCCGGTTTACCGTGTCCTTTGCTGCGGTTTACAGTGTAGTCTGTTGCGGCTTACTGTGTCCTCTGCTGCGGTGTACCGTGTCCTCTGCTCCGGTTTACTGTGTCCTCTGCTCCGGTTTACCGT
>NC_091292.1:6613581-6636081 GCF_038502225.1 Cherax quadricarinatus
TGATAATAATAATAAAAATAATAATAATAATAATCATAAACTACATGTTGATAAACATAAGAATAGCACACACACACACACACACACACACACACACACACACACACACACACACACACGAGGTGATGACAGTTTATAATGTAGTTATCATATTTGGTTCATTGTTGTGGTGTATGCCCGGGTGGGGGCAGGTTGAGCAACCTCACAGCTGTGTGTGTGTGTGTGTATGTGTGTGTGTGTGTGTGTGTGTGTGTGTGTGTGTGTGTGTGTGTGTGTGTGTGTGTGTGTGTGTGTGTGTGTGTGTGTGTGTGTGTGAGTGAGGTTTGTAGTCTCAGGCCCCCTAGACTGTACTCCATCTGTCGTCTTCTTTGCCCTTCCCCAATTTTCATGACTTTGCACTTGGTGGAGTTGAACTCCAGGAGGTAGTTACTGGACCAGGCCTGCAGCCTGTCTAAATCCCTTTGTAGTTCTGCCTGGTCCTCGTCCGATTGAATTCTTTTCATGAACTTCACTTCATCTGCAAACTGGGACACTTCGGAGTCTATTCCTTCCGTCATGTTCATAAATACCAGAAACAGTACCGGTCCTAGGACTAACCCCTGTGGTACTCCGCTCGTTACAGGCGCCCACTCTGACACCTCGCCACTTACCATGATTCGCTGTTGTCTTTCTAAGAGGTATTCCCTGATCCATTGTAGTGCCTTCCCTGTTATCCCTGCCTGGTCCTCCAGCTTTTGCACTAATCTCTTGTGTGGAACTGTGTCAAACGCTTTCTTACAGTCCAAGAAAATGCAATCTACCCACCCCTCTCTCTCTTGACTTACTGTTGTCACCCTGTTATAGAACTCCAGTAGGTTTGTGACACAGGCTTTCCCGCCCCTGAACACGGGCTGGCTGTCATTGATAAGTTTATTATTTCTAGGTGCTCCACCACTCTTCTGATCTTCTCCATGACCTTGTATAGTACACATGTCAGTGACACTGGTCTGTAGTTTAATGGTTCGTGTCTGTCTTCTTTTTTTAAAAAATTGAGACTACTTTTGCTGTCTTCCATACCTCAGGTATTCGCCCTGTTTCGATAGATGTGTTGAAGATTGTTGTTAGAGGTACACATAACTCCTCTGCTCCCTCTCTCAGGACCCGTGGAGAGATGTTATTCGGCCCCATCGCCTTTGAGGTATCTAGATCGTTTAGCAGCCTCTTCATTTCCTCCTCGGTTGTATGTATTGTGTCCAACACTTGATGGTGTACCCCGCCTCTCCGTCTTTCTGGAGTCTCTTCTGTCTCCTCTGTGAACACTTCTTGGAATCTCATGTTGAGCTCCTCACATACTTCGCGGTCCTTTCTTGTGACCTCCCCTCCTTCCTTCCATAGCCTGATTACCTGGTCCTTGACTTCTGTTTTTCTCTTGATGTGGCTGTACAAACGCTTAGGGTTAGATTTGGCTTTCGCTACTATGTCATTCTCGTAATGTCGTTGGGCCTCTCTTTTTACCTGTGCATGTTCATTTCTGGCTCTATGACTGCTATCCATATTCTCCTGAGTTCTTTGCCTTCATACTTCCTTGCATATTGTTGCCACATATTTTATCATCTCGTTTACTTATTTCCTTACCAGTTCTCTGTCCCACTGAACCCCGTGCAGGAAATTCTTCATGCCTGTGTAGTGTGTGTGTTTGCGTATGTGTTTGTATTCCTACATACAGTCACAACCAGCATCTGCAAGTGGCCTCGGTACGACTCCTGTCACACACCTGCTTCTCCACAAGTGACTGACAAACAACAAAGCAGGCACGACAGACTGCGACACACTTCTTGCCTCGTCGACAAACAATGACTGACAAGCTACAAAGCACGGACGGAAGACTGCACTTGTTGTGGCCTGAGTATGAGCGACGGGGAACAAGGGGAATAACAAGTGTCTCATGAAACACTTGTGGTCTCTCCCCCTTCATCTCTGTCAACGGATTTAAATAGTGAGACCATCTTGTCCCTCTCTCTCTCTCTCTCTCTCTCTCTCTCTCTCTCTCTCTCTCTCTCTCTCTCTCTAACGCTTTAATCGTGAAATTCGTGGATAAGGTTGAAATATACGAATACTCAAGTGGAAGGATCACGCGAAGTCCCTTCCGAGGGAGGAGGTTGGCCAGGATGCAGACGAAAGTGGAAGATGGAGATTAATGGGCGTGTCTTGGGCAAGCAGGACACATGTGGACACGCAGGACACTTGTGGTCACGCAGGACACGTATGGACACGCAGAGGAACCTCCTTAACACTGTTCGGCTCAACAGCTAAACAAATACTCGATATGAGCCTAAACAAGTACCTAAGATGACTCGTAAACAAGGACACGAGACGATCTGAAACAAGGAGCAGCAGAGCCAAACAAAGAATCAAAACAAAGAGGCCCCCCTCCCCTCCCTTCCCCCCAAAAAAGCCCCAAGGAACTCGAGTCTTCAACATTAATGACTAAACACTTCACGATGTGTATTGGTTCGTCTTACAGCGGGTATCATCTTGGCCCAGCATAAACAACCTCTGGGCACTTGAGAGGCTGGGCAAGGGGTGGCCAGGTCTGCCACACTCTCTCTCCTGGCCACTCTCTTTGTTTACTCTGTTAATTCTCTTTGTTTATTCTCTTTAACTCTCTCTGTTGACTCTTTAACTCTGTTTATTCTCTGATTCTGTTCACTGTCTTTGACTCTCTTTTTTCTCTCTTTGACTCTCTTGGCCACTCTCTTTGACTCTTTGTTTCTCTCTTTTACTCTCTTTGTTTACTCTGCTTCATTCTGTTTTTTTTTCCTTTTTGTTTATTTACGTTGGAACATTAAGGAATATGTTAATTATATTATTATTATTATTATTATTATTATTATTATTATTATTATTATTATTATTATTATTATTATTATTATTATTATTATTATTATTATTATTATTATTATTATTATTTGTCTTACTGTTTCGTGATGAATTTTCAGTGTTTTTTGTGTTTGTTGTTGATGCTATGTGTTTGTTCTCGACTATTTATAGTATTTTGTGTTTGTTCCTAGTGTGTTGTGTTTGTTCTCGAAGTTATGTGTTTGTTCTCAGTGTTCTGTGTTTGTTCTCAGTGTTCTGTGTTTGTTCTCAGTGTTCTGTGTTTGTTCTCAGTGTTCTGTGTTTGTTCTCAGTGTTCTGTGTTTGTTCTCAGTGTTCTGTGTTTGTTCTCAGTGTTCTGTGTTTGTTCTCAGTGTTCTGTGTTTGTTCTCAGTGTTCTGTGTTTGTTCTCAGTGTTCTGTGTTTGTTCTTAGTGTTTGTTTTCATTTTTTCAGTGTTTGATATGACCTTTTGGTATCACTGTTTGGTATCACTGTTTGGTATCACTGTTTGGTATCAATGTTTGGTATCACTTTTTGGTATCACTTTTTGGTATCACTGTTTGGTGTCACTGTTTGGTATAAATTTTCGGTATCACTGTTTGGTATCAATGGTATCACTGTTTGGTATAATTGGTATCACTGTTTGGTATCACTGTTTGTTATCACTGTTTTTCATCATTGGTATCACTGTTTGATATCACTGTTTGGTATCACTGTTTGGTATCACTGTTTGTTATCGCTGTTTGGTATCACTGGTATCACTATTTGATATCACTGTTTGGTATCACTGTTTGATATCACTGTTTGATATCACTGTTTGGTATCACTGATATCACTGTTTGGTATCACTGATATCACTGTTTGGTATCACTGTTTGGTATCACTGTTTGTTGTCACTGTTTGGTATCATTGGTATCACTGTTTATATCACTGTTTAGTATCACTGTTTGGTATCACTTTTTGTTATCACTGTTTGGTATCATTGGTATCACTGTTTGATATCATTGTTTGGTATCACTGTTTGGTATCACTGTTTGTTATCACTGTTTGGTATCATTGGTATCACTGTTTGATATCACTGTCTGGTATCACTGTTTGATATCACTGTTTGGTATCACTGTTTGATATCACTGTTTGGTATCATTGTTTGTTATCACTGTTTGGTATCATTGGTATCACTGTTTGATATCACTGTTTGGTATCACTGTTTGATATCACTGTTTGGTATCATTGTTTGTTATCACTGTTTGGTATCACTGTTTGGTATCACTGTTTGGTATCACTGTTTGATATCACTGTTTGATATCACTGTTCGGTATCACTGTTTGGTATCACTGTTTGGTATCACTGTTTGGTATCACTGTTTGGTATCACTGTTTGGTATCACTGTTTGGTATCACTGTTTGGTATCACTGTTTGATATCACTGTTTGATATCACTGTTCGGTATCACTGTTTGGTATCACTGTTTGGTATCACTGTTTGGTATCACTGTTTGGTATCACTGTTTGGTATCACTGTTTGGTATCACTGTTTGGTATCATTGTTCTATGACTGAATTTGTTCTCGACGTTAGTCAATGTTCTTGGTTTTTGTTTTGTTCTCGGTGTTCAGTTATTCTCAGTTTCTCGCGAATTTTCTCCTTTACTTTCCCTTCTCTTCCATTTTCTTAAAGTTTTCTTATAATTTTTCTTCGTTTTAAGGGTTTTTCTTACTGCAAAAGATTTTTGTTTATTCTCCTCTTGTGTTATTTTCCTCTTTTGTTGTTCTCCTCTTGTGTTATTTTCCTCTTTTGTTGTTCTCCTCTTGTGTTATTTTCCTCTTTTGTTGTTCTCCTCTTGTGTTATTTTCCTCTTTTGTTGTTCTCCTCTTGTGTTATTTTCCTCTTTTGTTGTTCTCCTCTTGTGTTATTTTCCTCTTTTGTTGTTCTCCTCTTGTGTTATTTTCCTCTTTTGTTGTTCTCCTCTTGTGTTATGTTGTGTTGTTCTCCTATGATGTTCTCTTGTATTGTTCCCCTCTTGTGTTCTCTTTTGTTGTTTTCCTCTTGTGTTGTTCTCCTCTTGTGTTCTCTTTTCTAGTTCTCCTCCTGTGTTGTTCTCCTCTTGTGTTCTCTTTTCTAGTTCTCCTCCTGTGTTGTTCTCCTCTTGTGTTCTCTTTTCTAGTTCTCCTCTTGTGTTGTTCTCCTCTTGTGTTCTCTTTTGTAGTTCTCCTCTTGTGTTCTCTTGCGTTGTTCTCCTCTTATGTTCTCTTGTGTTTTTCTCCTGTTGTGTTCTCTTGTGTTCTATGTTCTCCTGTTGTGTTCTCTCGTGTTCTACTCTCGTGTTTAATCATTGCATTTAAGTCATTCCTTCAATTCTGTTTTCCGTTCTTTGTTTATGTCAACTAAATTTCAGTTATTTTCTACGTATTACCCTCAGTATGAGAGAGAGAGTGAGAGAGAGAGAGAGAGAGAGAGAGAGAGAGAGAGAGAGAGAGAGAGAGAGAGAGAGAGAGAGAGAGAGAGAGAGAGAGAGAGAGTGAGAGTGTAGTGCTGGTGGAACATGATACTTCAACCTTCTTAATAAACTGGCATCATTGGATTAAGGAAGTTGAATCTTCCTTAAGCTCATGTAATGCACTCTAGTTATTATTATTATTATTATTATTATTATTATTATTATTATTATTATTATTATTATTATTATTATTATTATTATTATTATTATCATTCTCATTATTATTATTATTATTATTATTATTATTATTATTATTATTATTATTATTATTATTATTGTATTATTATTATTATTATTATTATTATTATTATTATTATTATTATTATTATTATTATTATTATTATTATTATTGTATTATTATTATTATTATTATTATTATTATTATTATTATTATTATTATTATTATTATTATTATTTTAATATTATTATTATTATTATTATTATTATTATTATTATTATTATTATTATTATTATTATTATCTTATTGTTATTATTATTGTTATTATTATTATTATTATTATTATTATTATTATTATTATTATTATTATTATTATTATTATTATCGTATTGTTATTATTATTGTTATTATTATTATTATTATTATTATTATTATTATTATTATTATTATTATTATTATTATTATTATTATTGTTATTATTATTGTTATTATTATTATTATTATTATTATTATTATTATTATTATTATTATTATTATTATTATTATTATTATCGTATTGTTATTATTATTGTTATTATTATTATTATTATTATTATTATTATTATTATTATTATTATTATTATTATTATTATTATCGTATTGTTATTATTATTGTTATTATTATTATTATTATTATTATTATTATTATTATTATTATTATTATTATTATTATTTAAAAACATATTCTCACTTAATAAATATGCTGCACGTGCTTAGCAAGTGTCCCTCTGAACGAATCTACTGAGATTTCTTACCCATTTCTGCAACTGCAAGCTCTCGATGATGTGTTGATTGCAACACGAAAGGCATAGAGCTATTATTCAATCCCCTTGTAGTTGTTTTGCATATATATATATATATATATATATATATATATATATATATATATATATATATATATATATATATATATATATATATATATATATATATATATATATATACAGAGAGAGAGAGAGAGAGAAATGAGATGTGTCCTCTGTTTAATTTTTCACTTCATTTCAGCTTTTTCTAAAAGTAGTGTTGAGATAAGAGAACTGCGCAATCAGAGCACATGTTAATTACCGTGAATCAGAGTCTGCTTTGAGGTGTCTCTGTCCTCTCTAGGGACGCTGCAGCCTCCCTCACCGAGGGACAACAAGCAGGAAGGATGTGGAGGAGGTTCAGATGGGACTAGGGGTAGGGTAGATAGCTATCCACTAATTAACCTCACTCTGTTCCTCCTGGGACTTGCTATTGGCTGGGTGGCAAAGACCATTCATGAAGGCAACATGTCGAACTTCACAGGAGAATCTTCCTTTGTAATCCTTTCCGAATGTTTGTTAGGTAATTCGTTGTAGAGGAAAATCGAGCAGATGTTTTATTTTAATTAAAAATATGTTCGCTATCTGGAAATTTAATTATTTTATTTCTAGACATAGTTGCTTATTGCAAGTGAAGATGTGTTATTTGTTGCAAGGTTCGTGCAACAATGAATTTTAGCTATGCCTGAACAGTATGTGTTTATACCTGCATAAAGGTAGTTAATCACATAATAGCTAGCTGTAAAATCATTCTTTTTTTTTTTTACCTCCGTGGCTGAGTGGGTAAACGTTGAACCTGCTGTATACAAAACCCACGGTTCGAGTCCACGTTCATTCATCATTTATTCACTAACGCTCATTCATTACGACTTTCCTTGACTCTACGTAATTAGTATAGTTTAGAATCTGCTAGAGATTTTGTTGTTTCTGTGTGATTAAGGAGAGATCTTCATAGATTCTATGTCACCTATGCTAGGGAGAAACCAAGCTGAGAGGTGGTAATTCCCAGGTGATAGTAACTACTGCAGCTCTGCTGGAAAGAAACCTTTGAAGGTGTCGTAGCTGATGAACCTTTAATGGTATACTTGACGGTGTTCTCGTTGTCCTGTGAAGTTCCCCAGGTCAGGATGGCACATTCCAACACTATAATATTGTCCTGTGAAGTCCCCCAGGTCAGGATGGCACATTCCAACACTATAACATTGTCCTGTGAAGTTCCCCAGGTCAGGATGGCACATTCCAACACTATAATATTGTCCTGTGAAGTCCCCCAGGTCAGGATGGCACATTCCAACACTATAATATTGTCCTGTGAAGTCCCCCAGGTCAGGATGGCACATTCCAACACTATAACATTGTCCTGTGAAGTCCCCCAGGTCAGGATGGCACATTCCAACACTATAATATTGTCCTGTGAAGTCCCCCAGGTCAGGATGGCACATTCCAACACTATAACATTGTCATGTGAAGTCCCCCAGGTCAGGATGGCACATTCCAACACTATAACATTGTCATGTGAAGTCCCCCAGGTCAGGATGGCACATTCCAACACTATAACATTGTCATGTGAAGTCCCCCAGGTCAGGATGGCACATTCCAACACTATAACATTGTCATGTGAAGTCCCCCAGGTCAGGATGGCACATTCCAACACTATAACATTGTCATGTGAAGTCCCCCAGGTCAGGATGGCACATTCCAACACTATAACATTGTCATGTGAAGTCCCCCAGGTCAGGATGGCACATTCCAACACTATAACATTGTCATGTGAAGTCCCCCAGGTCAGGATGGCACATTCCAACACTATAACATTGTCATGTGAAGTCCCCCAGGTCAGGATGGCACATTCCAACACTATAACATCCTTCCTGTGTGACGGAGTATGCCAGATTTGTATCTCAGTGTTTACATACGTATTTCACAGTGTATATTCACTAATATATGTATGTCTTTCCGTATATGTAAACCTGAGAGTGTACTTTCATCACTGTTATAAGTCTTAAAGTATTCTTGAGTAGTGAGGAACGGTTTTCAGGTAGTCTTAATGACCCTCGTGTAGTAGATAGGATTGAAATCCCTTCAACCAACCAACAATATTCATATGCATATGGGAGAAGAAGAAGAGGAAGAAGAAGAAGAAGAAGAAGAAGAAGAAGAAGAAGAAGAAGAAGAAGAAGAAGAAGAAGAAGAAGAAGAAGAAGAAGAAGAAGAAGACGAAGAAGAAGACGAAGAAGAAGAAGAAGAAGAAGAAGAAGAAGAAGAAGAAGAAGAAGAAGAAGAAGAAGAAGAAGAAGAAGAAGAAGAAGAAGAAGAAGAAGACGAAGAAAAAGAAGAAGAAGAAGAAGAAGAAGAAGAAGAAGAAGAAGACGAAGAAGAAGAAGAAGAAGAAGAAGAAGAAGAAGAAGAAGAAGAAGAAGAAGAAGAAGAAGAAGAAGAAGAAGACGAAGACGAAGGTTCTAAACAAGAAAAACAATTACACTAACATTCAGTATTTTCTACGCTTACAGTTATTTTTCCAAATCATCCGTAAAATGCTAACAAATGACAATTAGAGAACGTTACGTTTTTGTTAGCAAAAACATCTCTGAGTTTGTTGTGTTTGTTTGCAAAAACATCTCTGAGTTTGTTGTGTTTGTTAGCAAAAATATCTCTGAGTTTGTTGTGTTTGTTAGCAAAAACATCTCTGAGTTTGTTGTGTTTGTTAGCAAAAACATCTCTGAGTTTGTTGTGTTTGTTAGCAAAAAGATCTCTGAGTTTGTTGTGTTTGTTAGCAAAAACATCTCTGAGTTTGTTGTGTTAGCAAAAACATCTCTGAGTTTGTTGTGTTTGTTAGCAAAAACATCTCTGAGTTTGTTGTGTTTGTTAGCAAAAACATCTCTGAGTTTGTTGTGTTTGTTAGCAAGGGAATTATTTAGTGTTAACAAGGGATAAAAAATAAGTTTGTTACCGTTGTAATCGAGTCATTTCTGCTTTGCCATTTAAGTTAATTGATTTTATTGCAATTAGTTGTGTAGTCTGTGTTTATCTGGAGTTTATCTGGAGAGAGTTCCAGGGGTCAACGCCCCCGCGGCCCGGTCTGTGACCAGGCCTCCTTAGGTCAGTGTCCCAGGATGCGACCCACACCAGTCGACTAACACCCAGGTACCCATTTTACTGATGGGGAACATAGACAACAGGTGGAAAGAAACACGTCCAATGTTTCTACTCTGGCTGGGAATCGAACCCAGGCCCTCGCCGTGTGAAGCGAGAGCGTTAACCACCAGGCCACCAGAGCCCTGTGTGCTAATTTACGCTATGGTAATTATAATGGATGATCGTGATGATAATGATGATAATGATAATGTTGGCGGGTAATAGTGCTAATAATGATGGTAATGTTTAAAATTACACCGGAACATTGTAGTATCCTCTCTCTCTCTCTCTCTCTCTCTCTCTCTCTCTCTCTCTCTCTCTCTCTCTCTCTCTCTCTCTCTCTCTCTCTCTCTCTCTCTCACTCTCCCAGGATGGCAAGCAAGTCTTGCTCGTTACTGTGGATTGTACCTTAGGACAATAGTCGGGAATTAATTCACTCTCCTGACTCTCTCTCTCTCTCTGTTTTCTTGTGCTTTCCGGCGCCTCTGTTGGTCTCTGTTGGCCTCTGTTGATCTCTGTTGGTTTCTGCTATGTGTGTGTGTGTGTGTGTGTGTGTGTGTGTGTGTGTGTGTGTGTGTGTGTGTGTGTGTGTGTGTGTGTGTGTGTGTGTGTGTGTGTGTGTGTGTGTATGTATGTGCGTGTGTGTGTGTGTGTGTGTGAGTGTGTGTACTCATCTATTTGTGGCTTCAGGGATCAAGTCGTAGCTCCTGGCCACTAGTATGTGTGCGTTCTCTAACACAGCATCCATATGTCTACTACAGTACTTAACACTGTGCTACTGTCTGGCACTGTACTCCCGTGTCTGGCACTGTACTCCCGTGTCTAGCACTGTACTGCCGTGCTTGGCACTGTACTGCCGTGCTTGGCACTGTACTGCTGCGTCTAGCACTACCGTGTCTGGCACTGTCCTCCTGTGCTTACCACTATGCACCAAACTCCAGCACTCCAACATACGAGCCGCGTTAGTGCGGCACTCAACTGGGTGCCATCCTCGGCACCCGGCACTAAATTACATTAATGTGGTACTATACAATATTCATGGCTCGAGGCACTGATATGGCACTCTAAAGATTTTTTTTATCAAATAAATGAAAGCGGTAAAGAGAGAGGAAGACATGAATTCAGAGCCAGTTCCAACTGATGTGAGAGACTAACTTATAAGAGATACAACACTCAGAGGTGACAAAGGTACAACACTCAGATGTGACACAGGTACAACACTCAGAGGTGACACAGGTACAACACTCAGAGGTGACACAGGTACAACATTCAGAGGTGACACAGGTACAACACTCAGAGGTGACACAGGTACAACACTCAGAGGTGACACAGGTACAACACTCAGAGGTGACACAGGTACAACACTCAGAGGTGGCACAGGTACAACACTCAGAGGTGACATATGTACAACACTCAGAGGTGACACAGGTACAATACTCAGAGGTGACACAGGTACAACACTCAGAGGTGACACAGGTACAACATTCAGAGGTGACACAGGTACAACACTCGGAGGTGACACAGGTACAACACTCAGAGGTGACATAGGTACAACACTCAGAGGTGACACAGGTACAACATTCAGAGGTGACACAGGTACAACACTCAGATGTGACACAGGTACAACACTCAGAGGTGACACAGGTGCAACATTCAGAGGTGACACAGGTACAACACTCAGAGGTGACACAGGTACAACACTCAGAGGTGACATAGGTACAACACTCAGAGGTGACACAGGTACAACATTCAGAGGTGACTATTACAACCTAGGATTTCAAATGGCCTGTTATCCCAGGTGTAATGGGAGCAAATAAACACAGTAGAAAAAGTTTAGACTTATATTATCCTTCACCAATTTATAACAGCAATATGTACACTATGTACAGTGATAAATATAGTGCACTCCACGGTAAGCAAGGCAGAAATAGAAGCCACAAGATAGCAGACCGTGCTTCAACCAGCTCTAGAATGGGAATGACAAGGGCAGACAGGAGAGCGGTATCCACATAACCTCTGCGATTGTCAATCCCACCTTCTTATTGGCTAGAACCTGGTCACTAGTTGAACGATGGGGCCCCATCATCAACTCTTAGCAACCTGGTTCGCTGGTTGGGGGAGATAGCCTGTAAATGAGGGTGTGTCCATGCGCCGAATAAAGGTTACGTACTCTTTGCATGCCACAGTGACACAGGTACAACACTCAGAGGTGACACAGGTACAACACTCAGAGGTGACACAGGTACAACACTCAGAGGTGACACAGGCACAACATTCAGAGGTGACACAGGTACAACACTCAGAGGTGACACATGTGATGCAGTTCAGATGGGCTTGTGAGGTCTCTAGGGAGACCTAATTATATGGTCACACCTGCCTTAGCAAATGTCGGGTAGTCACGCCCACGTCTGAGGTCTTTTGTTCTTGACGGCGTCAGACCTCGGCGTCAGGTCGTAACACGTGGTACATACCCCTTTGGGGAGGGGGTACTATGACTACGATATAAGCCCAGGAAACAGCGGAGCAAAGGGGTTGTTGGTGACAGGTCCGTCGAGCGAGAGCTCTGGACAGCCGCGTGTGTAGTGGACCACGCATTGGGAATCTCGGGTCAGCTGGTCGGTGAATTAAGAGTGAGTACTAGTCCGTGTTACTGATAACATCTACCCTTCCCCCTGGTAATAAGTCTCATAGGTCAATTGTTATATTGTGTAAATTTCCATCAGGATATGTTGTATTCTAGCCCTTTTATGTTATTAAGTAAACTATAGCCATAGTTCCCATTTTTATTTGTACCTTCATATGCTATTCCCTATTTTGTTAAGCACTGGGATATACAGGAGACGTGCTCACTCGCTGGGATACCTCCGGTAGAGTGGGTAGAGGTCTCACACACAGGCACAACATTCAGAGGTGACACAGGTACAACACTCAGAGGTGATACAGGTACAACCCTCAGAGGTGACATAGGTACAACACTCAGAGGTGACACAGGTACAACATTCAGAGGTGACACAGGTACAACACTCAGAGGTGACACAGGTGCAACACTCAGAGGTGACACAGGTACAACACTCAGAGGTGACACAGGTACAACACTCAGAGGTGACACAGGTACAACACTCAGAGGTGACACAGGCACAACATTCAGAGGTGACACAGGTACAACACTCAGAGGTGACACAGGTACAACACTCAGAGATGACATATGTACAACATACAGATGAGACACATGTACAACATACAGATATGACACATGTACAACATACAGGGGTGAGACAGGTGCAATATACATAAGTGACACAGCTACAACATTCATATGTGACACAGGTACAGCATACAGAGTTGACAGACGTACAACATACAGATGTGACAAATGCACAATATTCTCCACCTTACGTATCAAAGCGGAGCTTTGCAACACTTCCCTGCCCATCATTAGTGCGGCACTGTGCCACACCCTTGGCACTCTACATTAACAAGGCACTCCGTGACACTCTGACACACGGCTGCCAGCCAATAGCATTATCAGTGGAAGACAACTTACACTACTCTAATTACTCTCTCAGAAAAGCAGTCGAGAGCGTATACAAATACACACACACACACACACACACACACACACACACACACACACACTCCTGTAGTATGCAAAGTCATGGAGAAGATTATTAGGAGAAGAGTGGTGGAGCACCTAGAAAGGAACGACAGCCAGCACGTGTTCAGGGATGGGAAATCCTGTGTCAGAAACCTACTGGAGTTCTATGACAGGGTGACAGCAGTGAGACAAGAGAGAGAGTGGGGGGGTGGGTAGACTGCATTTTCTTGGATTGTAAGAAGGCGTTTGACACAGTTCCACACAAGAGATTATTGCAAAAGCTGGAGGACCAAGCAGGGATAACAAGGAAGGCACTACAATAGATCAGAGAATACCTGTCAGGAAGACAATAGCCAGTCATGGTACGTGGCGAGGTGTCAGCGTGAGCGCTTGTAACGAGAGGGGCTCCACAAGGGTCAGTCTTAGGACTGGTGCTGTTTCTGGTATTTGTGAACATGAAGGAAGGAATAGACTCCGAAGTGTCCCTTTTTGCAGATGATGTGAAGTTGATGAGAAGAATTCAATCGGATGAGGACCAGGCTGAACTACAAAGGGATCTGGACTGGCTGCAGGCCTGGTCCAGCAATTGGCTCTTGGAGTTCAACCCCACCAAGCGCAAAGTCATGAAGATTGAGGAAGGTAAAGAAGTCCGCAGACGGGGTGCAATCTAGGGGGCCAGAGACTAAAACCTCACTCAAGGAAAAGGATCTTGGGGTGAGTATAACACCGAGCACATCTCCTGAGGCGCCATTCAACCAAATAACTGCTGCAGCATATGGGCGCCTAGCAAACCTAAGAACAGCATTCCGACATCTTAATAAGGAATCGTTCAGGATCCTGTACACTGTGTACGTTAGGCCCATATTGGAGAATGCGGCACCAGTTTGGAACCCACACCTAGCCAAGCACGTAAGGAAACTAGAGAAAGTGCAGAGGTTTGCAACAAGACTGGTCCCGGAGCTAATGGGTATGTCCTACGAGGAGAGGTTAAGGGAAATCGACTTGACGACACTGGAAAACAGGAGAGATAGGGGGGATATGATAACGACATATAAAATACTGAGAGGTATAGACAAGGTGGACACAGCAACAAGGGGTCACATTTGGAAGTTGAAGACTCAGATGAAACACAGGGTTGTTAGGAAGTACTTCTTCAGTCACAGAGTAGTCAGGAAGTGAATAGTCTGGGATATGATGTAGTGGAGGCAGGATCCATACATATCTTTAAGAAGAGGTATGATAAAGCTCAAGGAGCAAGAAAAGTGACCTAGTAGCAACGAGTGAAGGGGCGGGGCCAGTAGCTGTGAATCGACCCCTGCAATTACAACTAGGTGAGTACACACACACACACACACACACACACACACACACACACACCATACATAGTTTTAAGGCGAGGTATGATAAAGCTCATGGGGCAGGGAGAGAGAGGACCCAGTAGCAATCAGTGAAGAGGCGGGGCCAGGAGCTATGACTCGACCCCTGCAACCACAAATAGGTGAGTACAAATAGGTGAGTCACCCACACACGTCACCCACACACACTACAGTCTGTGACACACAGTCACACACAGTCACACAGTTCCTTCCAGCGTGCGTCCAGTCTGTATGCGTGTGACGTAAGGGCAGTAGTCACCCAGTTCCTTAGTTGTATGATCAGTTGTATTTATACACTCCCATTTATTTTCCACAATTTTACATGTTACATTTTGAATTAAATAACACAGACGAATATTGATATTGTGTAAGTTTCTGAAAGTTGTCATGACGTCACCCAGTTCCTTCCAGTCTGTGACGTCACCCAGTTCCTTCCAGTCTGTGACGTCACCCAGTTCCTTCCAGTCTGTGACGTCACCCAGTTCCTTCCAGTCTGTGACGTCACCTAGTTCCTTCCAGTCTGTGACGTCACCCAGTTCCTTCCAGTCTGTGACGTCACCCAGTTCCTTCCAGTCTGTGACGTCACCCAGTTCCTTCCAGTCTGTGACGTCACCCAGTTCCTTCCAGTCTGTGACGTCACCCAGTTCCTTCCAGTCTGTGACGTCACCCAGTTCCTTCCAGTCTGTGACGTCACCCAGTTCCTTCCAGTCTGTGACGTCACCCAGTTCCTTCCAGTCTGTGACGTCACCCAGTTCCTTCCAGTCTGTGACGTCACCCAGTTCCTTCCAGTCTGTGACCTCACCCAGTTCCTTCGAGTCTGTGACGTCACCCAGTTCCTTCCAATCTGAATGTGACGTCACCCAGATTTTTCCAGTCTGACTGTGGCGTCACCCAGTTCCTTCCAGTCTGACTGTGGCGTCACCCAGATCTTTCCAGTCTGACTGTGACGTCACCCAGTTCCTTCCAGTCTGACTGTGACGTCACGCAGTTCCTTCTAGTCTGACTGTGACTTGCTGACCAACAGAGTGACTGAAAGTGTGTGGCACCGTGACTAACAGAGTGTGGTACCGTGACTAACAGTGTGTGGTACAGTGACTTACAGTGTGTAGTACAGTGACTAACAGTGTGTGGTACAGTGACTAACAGTGTGTGGTACAGTGACTAACAGTGTGTGGTACCGTGACTAACAGTGTGTGGTACCGTGACTAACAGTGTGTGGTACAGTGACCAACAGTGTGTGGTACCGTGACTAACAGTGTGTGGTACCGTGACTAACAGTGTGTGGTACCGTGACTAACAGTGTGTGGTACAGTGACTAACAGTGTGTGGTACCGTGACTAACAGTGTGTGGTACAGTGACTAACAGTGTGTGGTACAGTGACTTACAGTGTGTGGTACAGTGACTAACAGTGTGTGGTACAGTGACTAACAGTGTGTGGTACAGTGACTAACAGTGTGTGGTGCAGTGACTAACAGTGTGTGGCACAGTGACTAACAGTGTGTGGTACAGTGACTAACTGTGTGGTACAGTGACTATCAATGTGTGGTACAGTGACTGACAGTGTGAGGTACAGTGACTAACAGTGTGATGTACAGGGACTGACAGTGTGAGGTACAGTGACTAACAGTGTGATGTACAGGGACTGACAGTGTGAGGTACAGTGACTAACAGTGTGATGTACAGGGACTGACAGTGTGAGGTACAGTGACTAACAGTGTGATGTACAGGGACTGACAGTGTGCGGTACAGTGACTAACAGTGTGACGTACAGGGACTGACAGTGTGCGGTACAGTGACTAACAGTGTGATGTACAAGGACTGACAGTGTGAGGTACAGTGACTAACAGTGTGACGTACAGGGACTGACAGTGAGTCGTACCTTTCAAGCTGTCATTCCTATAGGCCTACTGGATAGTGATAAACTCACTGGAAAGTTAGAGGAGAAGATCCGGGAATAAGCATTACTACAAACCTATCTCCTGAGGCACATAATGACACAGCAACACAGAAGGTCCTTATGGTTGCCAACACAAGAATGGCATACACAGAGTCAACGTTACTCGTTCACAACTTTGTACACCTCTGTGTGGAACCCATGCTCGGGTATGCAGAGCCTGTGTGGAACCCATGCTCGGGTATGCAGCGCCTGTGTGGAACCCATGCTCGGGTATGCAGCCCCTGTGTGGAACCCATGCTCGGGTATGCAGCCCCTGTGTGGAACCCATGCTCGGGTATGCAGCGCCTGTGTGGAACCCATGCTCGGGTATGCAGCGCCTGTTTGGAACCCATGCTCGGGTATGCAGCCCCTGTGTGGAACCCATGCTCGGGTATGCAGCCCCTGTGTGGAACCCATGCTCGGGTATGCAGCGCCTGTGTGGAACCCATGCTCGGGTATGCAGCGCCTGTGTGGAACCCATGCTCGGGTATACAGCGCCTGTGTGGAACCCATGCTCGGGTATGCAGCGCCTGTGTGGAACCCATGCTCGGGTATGCAGCGCCTGTGTGGAACCCATGCTCGGGTATGCAGCGCCTGTGTGGAACCCATGCTCGGGTATGCAGCGCCTGTGTGGAACCCATGCTCGGGTATGCAGCGCCTGTGTGGAACCCATGCTCGGGTATGCAGCGCCTGTGTGGAACCCATGCTCGGGTATGCAGCGCCTGTGTGGAACCCATGCTCGGGTATGCAGCGCCTGTGTGGAACCCATGCTCGGGTATGCAGTGCCTGTGTGGAACCCATGCTCGGGTATGCAGCGCCTGTGTGGAACCCATGCTCGGGTATGCAGCGCCTGTGTGGAACCCATGCTCGGGTATGCAGCGCCTGTGTGGAACCCATGTTCGGGTATGCAGCGCCTGTGTGGAACCCATGCTCGGGTATGCAGCGCCTGTGTGGAACCCATGCTCGGGTATGCAGCGCCTGTGTGGAACCCATGCTCGGGTATGCAGCGCCTGTGTGGAGCTCATGCTAGGGTATACAGCGCCTGTGTGGAACCCATGCTCGGGTATGCAGCGCCTGTGTGGAACCCATGCTCGGGTATGCAGCGCCTGTGTGGAACCCATGCTCGGGTATGCAGCGCCTGTGTGGAACCCATGCTCGGGTATGCAGCGCCTGTGTGGAACCCATGCTCGGGTATGCAGCGCCTGTGTGGAACCCATGCTCGGGTATACAGCGCCTGTGTGGAACCCATGCTCGGGTATGCAGCGCCTGTGTGGAACCCATGCTCGGGTATGCAGCGCCTGTGTGGAACCCATGCTCGGGTATGCAGCGCCTGTGTGGAACCCATGCTCGGGTATGCAGCGCCTGTGTGGAACCCATGCTCGGGTATGCAGCGCCTGTGTGGAACCCATGCTCGGGTATGCAGCGCCTGTGTGGAACCCATGCTCGGGTATGCAGCGCCTGTGTGGAACCCATGCTCGGGTATGCAGCGCCTGTGTGGAACCCATGCTCGGGTATGCAGCGCCTGTGTGGAACCCATGCTCGGGTATGCAGCGCCTGTGTGGAACCCATGCTCGGGTATGCAGCGCCTGTGTGGAACCCATGCTCGGGTATGCAGCGCCTGTGTGGAACCCATGCTCGGGTATGCAGCGCCTGTGTGGAACCCATGCTCGGGTATGCAGCGCCTGTGTGGAACCCATGCTCGGGTATGCAGCGCCTGTGTGGAACCCATGCTCGGGTATGCAGCGCCTGTGTGAAACCAACAACTAATAAAATACAAAGTAAATCCTGAGGGAGTTACCCGGGAGAATGAGAGTGTTAGAGTGTACGTCCCTGGATAAGCGAGGAGCAAGGAGAGATATGATCACATATAAAATACTTCGGGGAGTAGATAAGGTAGATGGGGATAGGTTGCTTAAACAGGAGGATACTACACATCCGAGTGAGACACAACGATGTTAGGAAACTTTTTTTTTCAGTATGAGAATGGTTATGCGAGGAACTGAGGAATAACATGATTGAAGTGGACACCCATACAGGGCTTTAGGAACAGGTATGACAATACTGTTTCACAAGACCAAAACCTGCGGCTAAATCCCGCAAATTCAAACTGCAAATGGGGAATTACACACACATATATTCATACAATATATATACATGTATATATACATGTATATGTATGTATATATATATATATGCAAAACAACCACTCTGAAAGAATAGAGAAATTCCAAGCGCTTTCGTGACTACTCACATTATCAAGGAACTATATTTTGAAATCACCTGTTTACTGTGATCTTATTGCGTATATATATATATAAATATATATATATATATATATATATATATATATATATATATATATATATATATATATATATATATATATATATATATATATATATATATATATATATATATATATATATATATATATATATATATATATATATATATATATATATATATACATAATACTGCAGGCTTCAGGGATAATACCTTTGATTACAAAGAGATTAAAACAAATTATATTCGCATAAATATTAAAAATACCTTAATACCTTTACTGATTACTAACTAGATTTCATAAAAATCCTACAATATTTCCAGCAATATTGTGGAACACACCAGCTGCTGCTTCCAGGACCGCTCTTACTCGTACATAATGAACATTATTGATACACAATGAACATTATTGATACACAATGAACATTATTGATACACAATAAATATTATTTTAATATATAAAGGGCATTCTGTCTGGGCATACACGTATATATATTTTTTTCGGGCGCAATTAATTGGTTTGAATTATATGGTTCTTTGAGTTTTTTTAATTTTTTGTGTAAAATACAGAGTCACACACACACACACACACACACACACACACACACACACACACACACACACACACACACACACACACACACACACACACACACACACACACACACACAAACGCACACACACACCCACACACACACACACACACACACACACACACACACACACACACACACACACACACACACACACACACACACACACACACACACACACACACACAGGAAACTGAAGGTATGGTACACAAACGCTGATGGAATAACAAATAAGTGGGAGGAGTGGCATGGAAGAGTCAAAGAAGCATCACCGGACATCATAGCTCTCACAGAAACCAAGCTTACAGGTATGATAACAGATGCCATCTTTCCAACGGGATACCAAATCCTGAGGAAAGACAGAGGGAACAGGGGGGGTGGAGGAGTGGCGTTGCTGATCAAAAATCGCTGGAATTTTGATGAGCTGGAGAGAGGAGACAGCGGAGAAGAAAGTGATTACATAGTGGGAACACTTCACTCTGGAGGTCCCAAGGTGGTAATAGCAGTGATGTATAACCCACCACAGAACAGCAGGAGGCCAAGGCAAGAGTACGACGAGAGCAATAGAGCGATGGTTGACACACTGGCTAGAGTGGCCAGAAGAGCTCATGCATGCAGGGCAAAGCTCCTGATCATGGGTGACTTTAACCACAAGGAGATCGATTGGGAGAACTTGGACCCACATGGGGGCCAAGATACATGGAGGGCTAAGATGATGGAGGTGGTACTGGAAAACTTCATGTGCCAACACGTAAGGGACACTACAAGAGAGAGAGGAGAGGATGAACCAGCAAGGCTGGACTTAGTATTCACCTTGAGTAGTGCAGATATCGAGGACATCACATATGAAAGGCCCCTTGGGGCCAGTGACCATGTGGTTTTAAGCTTCGAATACACAGTAGAGCTACAAGTGGAGGGAGAAGCAGGAAGGCCAGGACGAATGAAGCCAAACTACAAGAAAGGGGACTACACAGGAATGAGGAACTACCTGAACGGGGTTCAGTGGGACAGAGAACTGGCAGGGAAGCCAGTTAATGAGATGATGGAATATGTAGCAACAAAATGCAAGGAGGCTGAGGAGAGGTTTGTACCCAAGGGTAACAGGATTAATGAAAAAGCCAGGATGAGCCCATGGTTTACCCAAAGGTGCAGGGAGGCAAAAACCAAGTGTGCTAGGGAATGGAAGAAATATAGAAGGCAAAGGACCCAGGAGAATAAGGAGAACAGTCGTAGAGCCAGAAACGAATATGCACAGATAAGAAGGGAGGCCCAAAGACAATATGAAAATGACATAGCAGCGAAAGCCAAATCTGACCCGAAACTGTTGTACAGCCACATCAGGAGGAAAACAACAGTCAAGGACCAGGTAATCAGGCTAAGGAAGGAAGGAGGAGAGACAACAAGAAATGACCGTGAAGTATGTGAAGAACTCAACAAGAGATTCAAAGAAGTGTTCACAGAGGAGACAGAAGGGACTCCAGAAAGACGGAAAGGTGGGGCACACCACCAAGTGCTGGACACAGTGCACACAACCGAGGAAGAAGTGAAGAGGCTTCTGAGTGAGCTAGATACCTCAAAGGCAATGGGGCCAGATAACATCTCCCCATGGGTATTGAGAGAGGGAGCAGAGGCGCTATGTGTACCCCTAACAACAATATTCAATACATCTATCGAAACAGGGAGATTGCCTGAGGCATGGAAGACAGCAAATGTAGTCCCAATCTTTAAAAAAGGAGACAGACATGAAGCATTAAACTACAGACCAGTGTCACTGACATGTATAGTATGCAAAATCATGGAGAAGATTATCAGGAGAAGAGTGGTGGAACACCTAGAAAGGAATGATCTCATCAACAGCAGCCAACATGGTTTCAGGGACGGGAAATCCTGTGTCACAAACCTACTGGAGTTCTA
The DNA here is from genome assembly GCF_038502225.1 of Cherax quadricarinatus. Lineage (NCBI taxonomy): Eukaryota > Metazoa > Arthropoda > Malacostraca > Decapoda > Parastacidae > Cherax > Cherax quadricarinatus. The sequence continues at coordinate 6,634,787 of NC_091292.1, forward strand.
TGACATGGTGACAGCAGTAAGACAAGAGAGAGAGGGGTGGGTGGATTGCATTTTCTTGGACTGCAAGAAGGCGTTTGACACAGTTCCACACAAGAGATTGGTGCAAAAACTGGAGGACCAAGCAGGGATAACAGGGAAGGCACTACAATGGATCAGGGAATACTTGTCAGGAAGACAGCAGCGAGTCATGGTACGTGGCGAGGTGTCAGAGTGGGCACCTGTGACCAGCGGGGTCCCGCAGGGGTCAGTCCTAGGACCAGTGCTGTTTCTGGTATTTGTGAACGACATGACGGAAGGAATAGACTCTGAGGTGTCCCTGTTTGCAGATGACGTGAAGTTGATGAGAAGAATTCACTCGATCGAAGACCAGGCAGAACTACAAAGGGATCTGGACAGGCTGCAGACCTGGTCCAGCAATTGGCTCCTGGAGTTCAATCCCACCAAGTGCAAAGTCATGAAGACTGGGGAAGGGCAAAGAAGGCCGCAGACGGAGTACAGTCTAGGGGGTCAGAGACTACAAACCTCACTCAAGGAAAAAGATCTTGGGGTGAGTATAACACCAGGCACATCTGAAGCGCACATCAACCAAATAACTGCTGCAGCATATGGGCGCCTAGCAAACCTCAGAACAGCATTCCGACATCTTAATAAGGAATCATTCAGGACCCTGTACACCGTGTATGTTAGGCCCATATTGGAGTATGCGGCACCAGTTTGGAACCCACACCTAGCCAAGCACGTGAAGAAACTAGAGAAAGTGCAAAGGTTTGCAACAAGACTAGTCCCAGAGCTAAGAGGTATGTCCTACGAGGAGAGGTTAAGGGAAATCAACCTGACGACACTGGAGGACAGGAGAGATAGGGGGGACATGATAACGACATACAAAATACTGAGAGGAATTGACAAGGTGGACAAAGACAGGATGTTCCAGAGATTGGACACAGTAACAAGGGGACACAGTTGGAAGCTGAAGACACAGATGAATCACAGGGATGTTAGGAAGTATTTCTTCAGCCACAGAGTAGTCAGTAAGTGGAATAGTTTGGGAAGCGATGTAGTGGAGGCAGGATCCATACATAGCTTTAAGCAGAGGTATGATAAAGCTCACGGCTCAGGGAGAGTGACCTAGTAGCGATCAGTGAAGAGGCGGGGCCAGGAGCTCGGACTCGACCCCCGCAACCTCAACTAGGTGAGTACAACTAGGTGAGTACACACACACACACACACACACACACACACACACACACACACACACACACACACACACACACACACAAACACACACACACACACAC
>NC_091292.1:6638581-6646081 GCF_038502225.1 Cherax quadricarinatus
CCATTCAGAACACAAACGCAACTAGACGCAACCATACAGAATACAAACACAACTAGACACGACCATACAGAACACAAACACAACTAGGCACGACCATACATAACACAAACACAACTAGGCACGACCATTCAGAACACAAACACAACTAGGCACGACCATACAGAACACAAACACAACTAGGCACGACCATACAGAACACAAACGCAACTAGGCACGACCATACAGAACACAAACACAACTAGGCACGACAATACAGAACACAAACACAACTAGACAATACCATACATAACACAAACACAACTAGGCACGACCATTCAGAACACAAACGCAACTAGACACGACCATACAGAACACAAACACAACTAGGCAAGACCATACAGACCACAAACACACCTAGGCACGACCATTCAGAACACAAACGCAACTAGACACGACCATACAGAACACAAACACAACTAGGCACGACCATACAGAACACAAACACAGCTAGGCACGACCATTCAGAACACAAACGCAACTAGACACGACCATACAGAACACAAACACAACTAGGCACGACCATACAGAACACAAACACAACTAGGCACGACCATACAGAACACAAACGCAACTAGGCACGACCATACAGAACACAAACACAACTAGGCACGACAATACAGAACACAAACACAACTAGACAATACCATACATAACACAAACACAACTAGGCACGACCATTCAGAACACAAACGCAACTAGACACGACCATACAGAACACAAACACAACTAGGCACGACCATACAGAACACAAACACAGCTAGGCACGACCATTCAGAACACAAACGCAACTAGACACGACCATACAGAACACAAACACAACTAGGCACGACCATACAGAACACAAACACAGCTAGGCACGACCATTCAGAACACAAACGCAACTAGACACGACCATACAGAACACAAACACAACTAGGCACGACCATACAGAACACAAACACAACTAGGCACGACAATACAGAACACAAACACAACTAGACACTACCATACATAACACAAACACAACTAGGCACGACCATTCAGAACACAAACGCAACTAGACACGACCATACAGAACACAAACACAACTAGGCACGACCATACAGAACACAAACACAGCTAGGCACGACCATTCAGAACACAAACGCAACTAGACACGACCATACAGAACACAAACACAACTAGGCACGACCATACAGAACACAAACACAGCTAGGCACGACCATTCAGAACACAAACGCAACTAGACACGACCATACAGAACACAAACACAACTAGGCACGACCATACAGAACACAAACACAGCTAGGCACGACCATTCAGAACACAAACGCAACTAGACACGACCATACAGAACACAAAACGCAACTAGACACTACCATACATAACACAAACACAACTAGGCACGACCATTCAGAACACAAACGCAACTAGGCACGACCATACAGAACACAAACACAGCTAGGCACGACGATACAGAACACAAACACAGCTAGGCACGACCATTCAGAACACAAACGCAACTTGACACGACCATACAGAACACAAACACAACTAGGCACGACCATACAGAACACAAACACAGCTAGGCACGACCATTCAGAACACAAACGCAACTAGACACGACCATACAGAACACAAACACAACTAGGCACGACCATACAGAACACAAACACAGCTAGGCACGACCATTCAGAACACAAACGCAACTAGACACGACCATACAGAACACAAACACAACTAGGCACGACCATACAGAACACAAACACAGCTAGGCACGACCATTCAGAACACAAACGCAACTAGACACGACCATACAGAACACAAAACGCAACTAGACACGACCATACAGAACACAAACACACATCCATGCAAGCACACCCACGAACAAACACAATAACCAAATAAACACAAACAGGTCGATGTATTTCAATATTCTCTCGCCCCTTCACGAAAATAAACAAAAACTTGCTTTATTACGCATCGACGCTCAATAGAACGGACTTAAAAACTCAAATAAAAAATACTGTTGAGCTTTAAGGTCAACTATTATCCGAACTCATCAAGAAATTCTATTAAAAAGTTGGATTAAAACAATCGTGTTGCAGTATTTAGTGAATTTACATACTTGGTCAGAGTAAACATGCCCTGAAACAATGGAAAATGAGATAGAGAGATAGATAGAGAGAGAGAGAGAGAGTGTGCACAACACACAATTCGGTACCGGGCACCGTGCACAACGTTCCGAACGGCTGCAATTGAACCCTTACATAAGCACAACAGAGCCACGATGATCCTCGCGTGTCGTTCTCCCTCCAGTTCTCCTCTGAGCGACGATTGTGTAGAATCGTGTGTGGACTTGCAGCTCCCGTCCAGGCCGCAGACGCCAGCCTTCGGCAAGGCTTTACATACGGCTGGAGACGAGAGTCTGTGGTAAGGCTCTATACGAGTATACGACTGCTGCCCAAAATCACCGGGTTCGGAAGAAATCAGCGGCTTTGAAAGGGTCTCTTTGTATAGAAAGTGACCACCTTGAGGAAGAGGAGCAGGAATAAATCCTTCCTGGAGATCCTCGTGTTTCTCCCGCTATGCAAAAGTGGCAGGGCAATAAATAGGAAATGTAATTTGCTTTTCCGAGTTTATTTCCCGCGTAACGTGGGATTAAATCCTCCGCTAAGTTGGTGGATGAGGAAAAGGTGTCTGATGGACGTTGGTGGCGGCAGCAGTAAAGACTTGTGTCTCGTGGAGATGACAGGAATGCCTGGCTGCGATAGCTGCGGTTGGTGGGTAGTGTTGGGAAGGATGAGAACAGGATCAGAGGATGAGGAATGGTGTGATGGTGTGAGCAACACACACACTGGTAGTACAGCCAGAGTACTGTGTTGCTGTGTGTACTGTACTGGTGTGAGAAACACACTGGTGGTGCAGCCAGGGTACTGTGTTGCTGTTGGAATTATATGTGGATAGATGCTGTGTTGGCGTGGAGTCTATTCAATATAAAAGAAGTATCTTTGTAAACACAGAGAAAGCTTTGCCTAGACAACTAAAATCACTTCAGATCTGATTTAGATTTTGCCGTCTGAGCGGCAAATTTACTGTGCACCACATAAACATTCTGTGCAGGGTTGCACAAGAGCACATGGATACACAAAAGGCCTTGCAACTAGGCCCTAGAAAAAGTTAATGGGAGTTAATGTTAATATCAGAGTGAGAGGAAAGGATGACTTAAGAAATCGTAATGACACGAGTGCAAATAAACCATACGCCCGGCCGGGATTGAACCCGCGGTCATAGAGTCTCAAAACTCCAGCCCGTCGCGTTAGCCACTAGACCAGCTAGCCACAATAAGATTCATCCAACTAGGTATATTTCTACACCATAGGAAAGTTAGCACAGGCACCTCTGTGACCACAAATGCAAGTTTTTACAGACGAATCTCCAGCTAGCGTGGCCGTGACGAACTCTAGCTCAAGTCCCTTCACTGCCGTCAACATGACTTAAGAAATCGTAATGACACGAGTGCAAATAAACCATACGCCCGGCCGGGATTGAACCCGCGGTCATAGAGTCTCAAAACTCCAGCCCGTCGCGTTAGCCACTAGACCAGCTAGCCACAATAAGATTCATCCAACTAGGTATATTTGAGACTCTATGACCGCGGGTTCAATCCCGGCCGGGCGTATGGTTTAGAGGAAAGGATAAATTACCTCACAAATAAGATAGAATAAAGTGCTGTATAGAGAAAGAAGAATGAATGGGATATTAGACAGCGATCTGAGTTCTTATACAGTGTATGAAAGTAATACAAAAAAATCATTCATAATATCGTGGATAAAAAAAATTACCAGAAATTCAGATTTGGAAGAGGAACCTTATAACGACATTTCAGTCCGTCCTGGACCACTGGCAAGTCCGTTGTGACGACGCATCATTCCAGGACTTACCTAAACGTCGTCATCAGCAAGGAGTTTTTGGTGAGAAACAGTGTAGTCTGGTACTGATGATAAGACTGGTTATTCTGAGAATGTTCGCTTCCAATACTAGCTGAGAATGTTGCAAACTCAACTGAAGAGTTTCATGCTGAAGGATGCTGATGTTATTAGGCAGGAAGAGAGAAAGCTCTGAGGGAAGCTGATGCTGTTAGGTAGGGTGAGACGAACATCCGAGGAATGTTGATGTTAGGAAGGATGAGAGGAAGATCTGAAGGATGCTGATAGTACTTAAAAAAACCATACCACGGGCGGGATTTGAACCCGCGGTCAGAGAGTCTCGAAACTCCAGACCGTCGCGTTAGCCACTGGAGTTTTGAGACTCTCTGACCGCGGGTTCAAATCCCGCCCGTGGTATGGTTTGTTTGCAATCGTGTCATTACGATTTCGTGAGTCTTGATAGTACTTGCTAGGGTGAGAGAAAGATTTGAAGGATGCTGATAGTACTAAGATGAGAGAAAGATTTGAAGAATGCTGATAATAATAGCTAGGGTGAGAGGAAGATCTTAAGGCTATCGATGGTACTAGCTAAGGAGAGAGAAAGATCTAAGAGACGTTGATGGTACTAGCTAGGGTGAGAGGTAAATCTGAGGGGTGATTATTATACTAGGTAGAATGAGAGGAAGATATGAGAGATAATGAAGCTGGTAGGCAGAGATGGCCATTTAAAGAATGTTGTAGACTTCACTGAGATTGGATACTAAACACCGCTCGAAAACACTGAATGTAAAAGAGTGTTGAAGGTAATGTTTATGTGTAATGGTGGTGGTGGTGGTGGTGGTCCACTTTCACGATTACCAATCTGTTCAGCACGCTGATTTTCCGTACATAACTCGGACAGAAATAAAAACAAATCGTCTGAATTTGTTGGTATGTTTTCTAATGTACAAAATAATAATCTTAATTAATTATGGTATGATTGTGATTGGTTGACTGGTTAAAGGGGTGTCAAGCCTATCTACTAAACGAGGATCATTAAGGCTGCACGTAACCTTGTCATCACCAGACGAGAGTATTTTAATCCCTAAAATAGGGATTAGAGCAAACTCTCAGTATACGCGGAGGAAAATATACCTACAGTATGTTGTATCTTGTATGGCCTGCTGGGATTACGTGGTTGTGATATTATCAAGGTAAGTTAATTAAAAATGTAATCACAGTTATTTTGCGTTATATAACAAGGGTGACATCCTCAGCCAGACCACCTCAGCCAAAGCACCTCAGCCAGACCACCTTAGCCAGATCATCTCAGCCAAACCACCTAAGCCAGACCGCCTCAGCCAGCCCACCTCAGCCAGACCACCTCAGCCAGACCACTTCAGCCAGACCACCTCAACCAGACCACCTCAACCAGACCACCTCAACCAGACCACTTACAGTAATTTAAGGTAATTGATGAGGGTTTGCCACTGAGAATGAACACCAGTAACGTAACAAGACTGATTTATCTTAAAGGATGACTCGACAAAGTTTTAATACAACGTCATCTGTCATCTAGTGAGGCCCACCATGACGACCCCACCAGGACGACCCCACCAGCGAACCCCTCATGCTGACAGTGATGCATGGAAATAATGGAAGATTGTCTAGGACCAGGCGTGAAGTAGGCCTTCTGTGATGACTGTACGACCCGCATGATGACGTGGTCTTTTCTCCGACCTCTCTGGTCCCACCTACCCTCGCCATGTCCAACTCTGTTCAGCAGCTTAGTTAACCCTTTGTGGAATTTGACAGATATGTAATTCTTGGGTTTGTTTATTTTAAAGACGTTTCCCCAGTCAGTGGCTTCATCAGCTTATCAATTCGGAAGAGAGGTGACTTGAATATTCTGCAACTGGAGGCAGCAGAAGACGAGGTCATCAGTTTCCCAGCCTTCCAGAACTAAACACGGACGAGAAAACTGAGGTAATCAGTCCCTCAGCCTGGAAGCTGAAGTTCAGTACGTCATCATGACTGAGGGACTGATTACCTCATCTCCTACTGTCTTCCTATGTCATCTCACCCCAGGAGCCCAGAAGCACCTTAGTCAGACAGCTCTACTCCAGCCCAGTCCAGCCTTCTCCCTGGGAAGGGGTGAGGAGGAAATGATTTCTTTCTTTCAAAAAAGATGTCTCATAAGGAGCCACCAAGACTCGCCATATTTTACAGTATTTTGAGGAGGTTAATAAGTTTGGAGAGGCTGAATAGGTGAGGCTGACAATGGGTCGTGCTGTAATGAGGCTCGCCTCGTGGGGGAATGGGGAGATGGCACAGAATGGGGATGCTGGAGATGCTTCCCTTATCTCGTGCCTGAATTCTTAGTCATTAGCACTACTGGCCTGAACCCTTAGGAGGATTTGGTGCCCGAACCCTTAGTCAGGAGGGCACTTAGAATTCCTGACCACTTACTCAGGGCACTCAGTGCTGATGTCTGAGTGTTACGACTCCAGACATTGCCTCCACGCTATTACGTCTGACTTCTTACGATGTCCCCGAGTCTTTACCTCTGACCCTTAATGTGGTCTGCTGTCTTTGCACCCTTTGTTTGTTTAGCTCTCTCTCTCTCTCTCTCTTGTTCTCTCTCTCTCTCTCTCTCTCTCTCTCTCTCTCTCTCTCTCTCTCTCTCTCTCTCTCTCTCTCTCTGTCTCTCTCTCTCTCTCTCTCTCTCTCTCTCTCTCTCTCTCTCTCTCTCTCTCTCTCTCTCTCTCTTTCTCTCTCTCTCTCTCTCTCTCTCTCTCTCTCTCTCTCTCTCTCTCTCTCTCTCTCTCTCTCTCTCTCTCTCTCTCTCTCTCTCTCTCTCTCTCTCTCTCTCTCTATATCTCTCTCTATATATTCTCCTCTATAAGCTCTTCCTCTGCCTTGCCTTCAGTGCTCTTCTTTCTCTCCTTGCAGTAACTGTCCACATAACTCCATGTAAGGACCTATTTTTTGTCCGTGTTTGTGATCTGTCCGTGCGTTCGTTGTCCTTCCGCTGGCTCTGTGGCTCAAATTCGCTCGTCTTACGCATACGTCTGCGTTAAGCTAACGCGTATCTAGCGTCTGCATGCTTCATTCTCTTCACCAGAACCACAGTCGAAGTGAGTTGATGCTGGTGAAATGCGTCCTAATCGCTTTGCGTCACCTCGTCGTAACTCTGCGTCGCGTCTGCATCACGCCTGCGAGGGGAAAAATCAAGTAAAAAAACAGACGTCAATTTTCTCCCTCTTTTTCTTAAATAAATGAGAGCTCATTCCGCCATTGGGTTTTCAACCCGTGATAATTCAAGCGGCCGTACTGTATTGCTTTTCCAATACCTTCCCGCTGGGTACGGCTGATTTAGGCTCAGCCAAGACTGATTCAGACTGGGAACGAATGACGAGGCATCGGGCAAGGCTTATTATACGGCGGCAAGACTGAGCGAGACTACGGAAGGGCGGATTTCAACTTTCTCGGCCGATTTAGACTAATCCAGACGCCAGGTGAGGCTTATGGCAATGCAGCAAGACTGATCCAGACGCCAGGTGAGGCTTATGTC
>NC_091292.1:6651081-6661081 GCF_038502225.1 Cherax quadricarinatus
ATGTGACTAAGACCCGCGTCAGGGAAACTCTTGTCCTGTTTCCTGACGAATCTTACCTAACCTGAGCCCGACACTTAGATAATGAATGATAGTACTTAATCAAGGAAGAGTACAGTACTCCTCTGTGTGTACTCTCATGTTTCCTGCTCTCTGTTCTTTTGTGTGTACTTTCATGTAATCTTGAGTATTCCCATGTTCTATCATGTGCTCAGATGCATTCTTATATACTCCAATATACTCCCATGGACTCTCATGTACTCTCATGTTCTCCCATGTACTCTCTTGTACTCTTACATATTGTCATTTCTCTCGAAGAGATTGTAGTATTATCTACAAAATCATAACAATAATAACAATAACAATAATAATAATATAATCATCATCATCATCATCATCATCATCATCATCATCATCATCATCATCATCATCATCATCATCATCAACATCATCATTATCATCATCATCATCATCATCATCATCATCATCATCATCATCATCATCATCATCATTATCATTATCATCATCATCATCATCATCAACATCATATTCATCATACAAAATCATAACATCATAATAACATCATAATCAATAATATCATTAATCATATCATCATCATCATCATCATCATCATCATCATCATCATCATCATCATCATCATCATCATCATCATCAGCCACCGTCCAGGACAAAAGTGGCGCTGCTTAATCTTACAAATAAACTCTGAGTAGGAAAAAATAGGATTTTTTTTTTCACCTTTGAATGCGTAAGTTTTCCTGAAGAAGTCAAGTACACCTGTTTAACATATACTTTTTTTGGGTTGTTGTTATTAAAAAGAGTGAGGTGGGCCAAAAAAAAGAAAGAAAACGAAATCTTAATTTAGAAAAAATACAGGAATTTTTTTCATTACTGTTGAGTTAACTCTGCGTGAAGAGGTGAGTAAAAATTTGCTTTAAAGTTGGATGGGATTTTTTTTGAGACGGTGGAGACTTGTTTCTTTTTTTCCCCCCCGTGAGTGTTTTTTTTCCCTTTGTCGGCATGGCCTCGTCTACTCTCAGTTCAGTTCTGTCTACTTTTTAAATATTTTCTCTCTCTCTCTCTACTGGTTCGTCTAAAACTGATTCTCGGCTCGTTTCTCTGTTCTTACTTCACCTCTGTCTACTTTGGCTTTTCTCTGTCTACTCTTCATCCTTTCATGTCTTCTCTTGAGTCATCGACGTCTTCTCTTGTTATATTTTGTATCTACTCTTAATTCATCTTTATCTACTGTTGACTCATCTTTAAATAAGTGTCTGGGGGTTTAACGAAGTGTGATGACTCACTAGGCAGGACGAAACTGATGACTCACTAGACAGGACGAAACTGATGATTCACTAGGCAGGACGTAACTGATGACTCACTCGGCAGGACGAAACTGATGACTCACTAGGCAGGACGAAACTGATGACTCACTAGGCAGGACGAAACTGATGACTCACTAGGCAGGACGAAACTGATGACTCACTCATTACTAGGCAGGACGAAACTGATGACTCACTAGGCAGGACGAAACTGATGACTCACTAGGCAGGACGAAACTGATGACTCACTAGGCAGGACGACTGATGACTCACTAGGCAGGACGAAACTGATGACTCACTAGGCAGGACGAAACTGATGACTCACTAGGCAGGACGAAACTGATGACTCACTAGGCAGGACGAAACTGATGACTCACTAGGCAGGACGAAACTGATGACTCACTAGGCAGGACGAAACTGATGACTCACTAGGCAGGACGAAACTGATGACTCACTAGGCAGGACGAAACTGATGACTCACTAGGCAGGACGAAACTGATTATTCACTAGGCAGGACGAAACTGATGACTCACTAGGCAGGACGAAACTGATGACTCACTAGACAGGACGAAACTGATGATTCACTAGGCAGGACGAAACTGATGACTCACTAGACAGGACGAAACTGATGATTCACTAGGCAGGACGAAACTGATGACTCACTAGACAGGACGAAACTGATGATTCACTAGGCAGGACGTAACTGATGACTCACTAGGCAGGACGAAACTGATGACTCATTAGGCAGGACGAAACTGATGACTCACTAGGCAGGACGAAACTGATGACTCACTAGGCAGGACGAAACTGATGACTCGCTAGGCAGGACGAAACTGATGACTCACTAGGCAGGACGAAATTGATGACTCACTAGGCAGGACGAAACTGAAGACTCACTAGGTAGGACGAAACTGATGACTCACTAGGCAGGACGAAACTGATGACTCGCTAGGCAGGACAAAACTGATGACTCACTAGGCAGAACGAAACTGATGACTCACTAGGCAGGACGAAACTGATGACTCACTAGGCAGGACGAAACTGATGAACTAGGCAGGATGACTCGCTAGGCAGGACGAAACTGATGACTCGCTAGGCAGGACGGAACTGATGACTCGCTAGGCAGGACAAAACTGATGACTCGCTAGGCAGGACAAAACTGATGACTCGCTAGGCAGGACAAAACTGATGACTCACTAGGCAAGACGAAACTGATGACTCGCTAGGCAGGACAAAACTGATGACTCGCTAGGCAGGACGACACTGATGACTCACTAGGCAGGACGAAACTGATGACTCACTAGGCAGGACAAAACTGATGACTCGCTAGGCAGGACGAAACTGATGACTCACTAGGCAGGACGAAACTGATGACTCACTAAGCAGGACGAAACTGATGACTCACTAGGCAGGACGACACTGATGACTCACTAGGCAGGACGAAACTGATGACTCGCTAGGCAGGACAAAACTGATGATTCACTAGGCAGAACGAAACTGATGACTCACTAGACAGGACGAAACTGATGACTCACTAGGCAGGAAGAAACTGATGACTCACTAGGCAGGACAAAACTGATGACTCGCTAGGCAGGACGAAACTGATGACTCGCTAGGCAGGACAAAACTGATGACTCGCTAGGCAGGACAAAACTGTGAACTCGCTAGGCAGGACAAAACTGATGACTCACTAGGCAAGACGAAACTGATGACTCGCTAGGCAGGACAAAACTGATGACTCGCTAGGCAGGACAAAACTGATGACTCGCTAGGCAGGACGAAACTGATGACTCACTAGGCACGACGAAACTGATGACTCACTAGGCACGACGAAACTGATGACTCACTAGGCAGGACGAAACTGATGACTCACTAGGCAGGACGAAACTGATGACTCACTAGGCAGGACGAAACTGATGACTCGCTAGGCAGGACTGATGAACTATGCAGGACAAAACTGATGACTCGCTAGGCAGGACCAAACTGTTGACTCACTAGGCAGGACTAAACTGATGACTCTCTAGGCATGACGAAACTGATGACTCTCTAGGCAGGACGAAACTGATGACTCGCTAGGCAGGACGAAACTGATGAATAGGCAGGACGAAACTGACTCGCTAGGCAGGACAAAACTGATGACTCACTAGGCAGGACGAAACTGATGACTCACTAGGCAGGACGAAACTGATGACTCACTAGGCAGGACGAAACTGATGACTCACTAGGCAGGACGACACTGACACACTACCAGGCAGGACGAAACTGATGACTCAGCTGGAGGACAGAAACTGATGACTCACTAGGCAGGACGAGGTGATGACTCACTAGGCAGGACAGAAACTGATGACTCGCTAGGCAGGACAAAACTGATGACTCACTAGGCAGAACAGAACTGATGACTCACTAGGCAGGACGAAACTGATGACTCGCTAGGCAGGACGAAAAACTGATGACTCACTAGGCAGAACGAAACTGATGACTCACTAGGGCAGGACAAAACTGATGACTCACTAGGCAGAACAGAAACTGATGACTCACTAGGCAGGACAGAAACTGATGACTCACCTAGGGCAGGACAAACTGATGACTCACTAGGCAGGACAAAACTGATGACTCGCTAGGCAGGACGAAACTGATGACTCGCTAGGCAGTATAAAACTGATGACTCGCTAGGCAGGACAAAACTGTGAACTCGCTAGGCAGGACAAAACTGATGATGACTCACTAGGGCAAGACGAAACTGATGACTCGCTAGGCAGGACAAAACTGATGACTCTAGCAGGGCAGGACAAAACTGATGACTCGCTAGGCAGGACGAAACTGATGACTCACTAGGGCAGGACGAAACTGATGACTCACTAGGGCAGGACAGAAACTGATGACTCACTAGGGCACGACAGAAACTGATGACTCACTAGGCAGGACGAAACTGATGACTCACTAGGCAGGACGAAACTCATGACTCGCTAGGCAGGACAAAACTGATGACTCGCTGGAGGCAGGACAAAACTGATGACTCTGCCGGGCAGGACAAAACTGATGACTCACTAGGCAGGACAGAAACTGATGACTCACTAGGCAGGACAGAAACTGATGACTCACTAGGCAGGGACGAAACGATGACTCACTAGGCAGGACGAAACTGATGACTCACTAGGCAGGACAGAAACTGATGACTCGCTAGGCAGGACAAAACTGATGACTCACTAGGCAGGGAACGAAAGCTGATGACTCATTAGGCAGGACGAAACTGATGACTCGCTAGACAGGACAAAACTGATGACTCACTAGGCAGAACAGAGCTGATGACTCACTAGGCAGGACGAAACTGATGACTCGCTGCAGGCAAGGACACCGATGACTCACTAGGCAGGACGAAACTGACGACTCACTATGCAGGACGAAACTGATGACTCGCTAGGCAGGGCAAAACTGATGACTCGCTAGGCAGGACAAAACTGATGACTCACTAAGCAGGACGAAACTGATGACTAGCTAGGCAGGACAAAACTGATGACTCACTAGGCAGGGCAAAACTGATGACTCACTAGGCAGGACGAAACTGATGACTAGCTAGGCAGGACAAAACTGATGACTCGCTAGGCAGGACAAAACTGATGCCTCACTAGGCAGGACGAAACTGATGACTCACTAGGCACGACGAAACTGATGACTCACTAGCAGGACGAAACTGATGACTCGCTAGGCAGGACAAAACTGATGACTCGCTAGGCAGAACGAAACTGATGACTCACTAGGCAGGACGAAATTGATGACTCGCTAGGCAGGACAAAACTGATGACTCGCTAGGCAGGACAAAACTGATGACTCGCTAGGCAGGACAAAACTGATGACTCACTAGGCAGGACGAAACTGATGACTCGCTAGGCAGGACAAAACTGATGACTCGCTAGGCAGGACAAAACTGATGACTCGCTTGGCAGGACGAAACTGATGACTCACTAGGCAGGACGAAACTGATGACTCACTAGGCAGGACGAAACTTATGACTCACTAGGCAGGACGAAACTGATGACTCACTAGGCAGGACGAAACTGATGACTCGCTAGGCAGGACAAAACTGATGACTCACTAGGGCAGGACGAAAACTGATGACCTCTCTAGGCAGGACGAAACTGATGACTCGCTAGGCAGGACAAAACTGATGACTCGCTAGGCAGGACAAAACTGATGACTCACTAGGCAGGACAAAACTGATGACTCGCTAGGCAGGACGAAACTGATGACTAGCTAGGCAGAACAAAACTGATGACTCGCTAGGCAGGACAAAACTGATGACTCGCTAGGCAAAACAAAACTGATGACTCGCTAGGCAGGACAAAACTGATGACTCGCTAGGCAGAACAGAACTGATGACTCACTAGTCAGGACAAAACTGATGACTCGCTAGGCAGGACAAAACTGATGAATCGCTAGGCAGAACAAAACTGATGACTCGCTAGGCAGGACAAAACTGATGACTCGCTAGGCAGAATAAAACTGATGACTCGCTAGGCAGGACAAAATTGTTGACTCGCTAGGCAGGACAAAAGCGTAGACTTGCTAGGCAGGACAAAAGCGAAGACTTGCTAGGCAGGACAAAAGCGAAGACTTGCTAGGCAGGACAAAAGCGAGGACTTGCTAGGCAGGACAAAGCGAAGACTTGCTAGGCAGGACAAAAGCGAAGACTTGCTAGGCAGGACAAAAGCGAAGACTTGCTAGGCAAGACAAAAGCGGCCTTTAGTTCACCCAAACACTGAGAGTGAAAGAGCAAAACAAAGAGAGTATGGAAATCCTAGAGTCAGCAAGGTGGAGATGAAGTGAACAAATGAAAGTATATGTGACGCAGAAGGCTCGATACACCGTCCACCCAGACAGAAGTACACACAGTCACGACCCGGTCGTGGCATGGTGTAGAAGAAGCAAGTTAAGCAGAGAAGCCAGAAACGAATAAAGGAGGTGAGAAGAAAAGCAGAAAGATAACTCAGAGAACGGCCACGGGAAAAACCACTCGATAAACCACTCGATAAACCATTCAGTTAACCACTCGATAAACCACTCGATAAACCACTCGATAAACCACTCGATAAACCACTGATAAACCATTCGAAAAAAAAACAGTCTAAAATCTGACGTGGCGACTTTCCTGAGTTGTTTACATTCGTGTTATTGAGATGTTTGGAAGTGAACAAGACAGTTTGAGAGGGTAAGCCCTTCACAGCGACATAAGAAGGGTGACAGGAAAAGGCTAAAAGATATGTAAGGAACTGACTGGACGATTCAAGGAATTAGTTGATAACGCAGGGGAAACGTTGAGATGAGAAGAACCAGGGATGCTGCGCACCAAATATTGGGTGTTTCAAAATGATAGACCCAGTTTCAAAGCAGCATATATTTCAAATCGGGTCCATCTTTTTAAAATACCTACATTAAAAGCAATAGGACTTCAAAGTGTGTCGTCAAGTAATCTGAAATGATAAGTACAAGTAATGTGTTGAATGCACTTGAAGGACACTGAAGGGGATCAAATGTTAAAATACGTGGGGATTTAGAGGTAGTACTGAAATACAGACCTTTATCCCTGACGTGGTTGAGGGCTCAGACACATGTGCAGCATCTGGGTAGCTGCCTGTGCTTGGGATTCATCAAGACTGGGATTCTGAACACCTGCACCCCACCAGAGGGACTGATTATCTCGTCTTTCACTGTCTTCTGTGTATAATTCTATGATGTTGGGGGTCATAGCTCAGGTAAATGTACAGAAAGATAATTATCCATCAACTCGAAACTCTGCCTCACCTCCCTTTTCTCCCTTGGCCCCTAACCTCATTGTACCTTGGCCCTTAATACCCACTTTCTTGGCCCAAATATTAAGCGAATCAACAACGCACTCAGGCAGTTTAGTTCAATATATTTTACCATAATTAATGCTTCTTGAGTTTATATGTTAGTCTACTTGCGAAAAAATTCCACTTCCTTAAAATTTCGCCTGACAGCAGTAGGCCAGACGGACGCACTCAGCGGGTCGGCCAGACGGACGTACTCAGCGGGGTCGTCAGACGGACGCACTCAGTGGGTCGGCCACACGGACGTACTCAGCGGGTCGGTCAGACGGACGCACTCAGTGGGTCGGCCAGACGGACGTACTCAGTGGGTCGGCCAGACGGACGCACTCAGTGGGTCGGTCAGACGGACGCACTCAGTGGGTCGGTCAGACGTACGCACTCAGTGGGTCGGCCAGACGGACGCACTCAGTGGGTCGGTCAGACGGACGCACTCAGTGGGTCGGTCAGACGTACGCACTCAGTGGGTCGGCCAGACGGACGCACTCAGTGGGTCGGTCAGACGGACGCACTCAGTGGGTCGGCCAGACGGACGCACTCAGTGGGTCGGCCAGACGGACGCACTCAGTGGGTCGGTCAGACGGACGCACTCAGTGGGTCGGTCGACGACGCACTCAGTGGATCGGCCAGACGGACGCTCCAGTGGGTCGGCCAGACGGACGCACTCAGCGGGTCGGTCAGACGGACGCACTCAGTGGGTCGGTCAGACGTACGCACTCAGTGGGTCGGCCAGACGGACGCACTCCAGTGGGTCGGTCAGACGGACGCACTCAGTGGGTCGGCCAGACGTACGCACTCAGTGGGTCGGCCAGACGGACGCACTCAGTGGGTCGGTCAGACGGACGCACTCAGTGGGTCGGTCAGACGTACGCACTCAGTGGATCGGCCAGACGGACGCACTCAGTGGGTCGGCCAGACGGACGCACTCAGTGGGTCGGCCACACGGACGTACTCAGCGGGTCGGTCAGACGGACGCACTCAGTGGGTCGGACAGACAGACGCACTCAGTGGGTCGGTCAGACGGACGCACTCCGTGGGTCGGCCAGACGGACGCACTCAGTGGGTCGGCCAGACGGACGCACTCAGTGGGTCGGCCAGACGGACGCACTCAGTGGGTCGGTCAGACGGACGCACTCAGTTGGTCGGCCAGACGGACGCACTCAGTGGGTCGGCAAGACGGACGCACTCAGTGGGTCGGCCAGACGGACGCACTCAGTGGGTCGGCCAGACGGACGCACTCAGTGGGTCTGCCACAAACAGTAAGACTCTCATTTGCCAAAAATCTGGCTTATGCAAAACAGGAGCAGAAGCGACACTAGGAAACCTCCTGGCAGGGAAGTCTTCTCTTTTTCTCTCTCTCTTTCCTTAGTCTCTCTCTCTCTCTCTCTCTCTCTCTCTCTCTCTCTCTCTCTCTCTCTCTCTCTCTCTCTCTCTCTCTCTCTCTCTCTCTCTCTCTCTCTCTCTCTCTCTCTCTCTCTCTCTCTCTCTCTCTCTCTCCCTCCCTCCTATGTGTACTATATCACCCCTCCCTGACTTGATAATAATCAATAACAGTCCGAAATGTCGTCTTAACTGTGTTCTCCAGGTCTTGCTGCAACCTCCAACACAACTTTGCGACTTTCATTCTTCTATATGAAATATTTTCTCCTCTTCTGCAAGAAAATATTCGACAAGGGGATTATACTCTCTCATTCCGTAATAAACTTCCGCGCTCTGATGGACGATGCTTTCATTTGCCCGTAATAAATCGGGCCTCGAGTGCCAAAAAAGCGTTCTTAGTGGGCCACTCTTTGCAAGAGATTGCCGCAGTTCACGAGACTTTAATACACTATCTTCCCCTGACTCATATACATGCACGCATGAAATCAGAAATAAATATTATGCCTCGAAGCGTTCAAAAAAATCACTCGGGGACACTATTTTTAATGGTAAAAGCTTGTATATTGATAAATACTTCGAGTTCTGGCTATCGGTGTTTACCTTTTGAGTTCTGTGAGATCTGACACAGATTCCGACTTTGACGCCGTGTTTGAAAGTGTGGGAACTGTGGTTGCTTCGGCAACGATGTTTGGTGTGTTTGAAAGTTGTGTCTGGTGTGTTTGGGGGTTGTGTCTAGCCGGAAGCTGCCACATTTGTTAATAAAAATGATAAGGAAAAAGCCTGCCTCACTTTGCATAGAATTGGTGTCCGGGCGAGCGAGCTTCAAGGATGTTCACTGGATGGGAGAGGTTGTTAGTTGTTGCTCTTGTTGTTGTGGTTATTGTTATTGTGGTTACTGCTGCTTTTGCTGTTGTGGTAGTTACTGTTACTGTGGCTGTTGTTGTTGTTGTTGTTGTTGTTGTAGTAGTTGATGTGATTGTTATTGTTAATGTTGCTGTGATTGCTGCTGCTGCTGTTGTTGGGGTTGTCGTTCAGATTGCTGCCGTTGTTGTGGTTGCTGTTGCTGTTATTGTTCTGGTTGCTTAACACAAACCTGAGTGATTATCGACGGTAATTCCACAACAGACTCTGACGAGTACCTGCATTGTCTCTGAGCAACCCCGGATAACCTCCAGCCACACTCCACTGGCAACCTCAGGTCTCCCTCCAACCAACCCCTTGTTCAACCTTCCTCGAGGCACAACCAAACAAAAATGAAAGCAAACACTCGGTTCCTGCAAGAGTTGCAGTCTTTATGCCGTAATGTTGCAGATTCCCCGCGGGAGTGTAATTTAACTGCCTCCCGGTTGAGTTAGGGTTCTTCAGAGCCTATTTGGCACCGGGAAGGAGAGAACAGTTGCCTTCCTTTAATCAAATCTTTCTTGTAAGCTATTTCTTTCA
>NC_091292.1:6663581-6678581 GCF_038502225.1 Cherax quadricarinatus
GTAATTTAATTTCATTAATGCGTTGGGGGAAAAAAATAGATGTGGAAATAAGCATTTTTGGTCAGTTTGCTAAAACCTAAATAAATTTAAATTTCTACAAAATATTAAGTTGGATTTTTTTTAATTTATCTAAGTTTTCCCTTTATGAATTATTTCCCTTTGTTAATTATTTATGAGTGTATATCTTTCGATATGTATATACACACACACACACACATTTACAGTATGTGTGTGTGTGTATTTCAAGGCGTGTATATTCCTCAATGTATAAGCATAACTATATATATATATATATATATATATATATATATATATATATATATATATATATATATATATATATATATATATATATATATATATATATATATATATGCACTGACATCAACGGTGTATATGCATTGAGCAGTGTATATCGAAGCATATATACACTGAGCGTGTACTTTAATCAATATTTTAGGTATCAAAGTATTCTTGACTGGTGGTAAACAGGCAACAGGTAGTCTTTATAACCCTTGTGTAGTCAATAGAATTTAAACCTAATATATGAAGTTACGTTACTAATAATATAGTTAGAATATGGACAGTCGAGATAGAAAACTAATAATGTCGCTAGAATACTACCAAAAGCCAGTAGAACGTAAACAATGCATTTAGAACTCAAACAACGAAATTAAAGAGCAAACAATGAAGGTAGAATGCAAACAACATAGTCAGAACTCTAACACTGGAGTTAGAACATAATCAATGGTGTTAAAACACAAACAATGCTGTTAGAACATTACAATGGTGTTAGAAAACAAACAATGGTGTTAGAACGCAAACAATGGTGTTAGAACGCAAACAATGGTATTACAACACTAACAATGGTATTAGAACAGAGACAATGGTGTTAGAACACTAACAATGGTATTAGAACACAAACAATGGTGTTAGAGCACAAACAATGGAACTGGGATACAAACACTGGAGTTAGAACACAAACAATGCAGTTGAGAGTGAGAGTGATAGATAGATAAATTGATAGATAGATAGAGAGATAGAGAGATAGATAGAGAGATAGAGAGAGAGGGAGAGGGAGAGGGAGAGAGAGAGAGAGAGAGAGAGAGAGAGAGAGAGAGAGAGAGAGAGAGAGAGAGAGAGAGAGAGAGAGAGAGAGAGAGAGAGAGAGAGAGAGAGAGAAACAGAGAGAAACAGAGAGAAAGGCTGTATCCAGCTCTAACTTTATCCTCGTCTTCCTCTGGCTTTAAAAAAACTATATTAAGCTCTCAGGGGAATGGAATATATGCATATTAGTCGAGGCTTTTGGAAAATAATGAAGTAGATTCTTCTGAAACAGTTTTAATTTTGGGGCTGAGAGCCGAGTTTGTTTTTAGTACGTCATTTTGAGACGATTTAAGCGATCTCGTGAGCAGACGAGGACTGAGAGAGAGAGAGAGAGAGAGAGAGAGAGAGAGAGAGAGAGAGAGAGAGAGAGAGAGAGAGAGAGAGAGAGAGACAGACAGACAGACAGACAGACAGACAGACAGACAGAGAGTACAAGGAAAAGACTTAAAGTAAAGAACTTAGACGTCCTCAGTGAGGCTTTCTGCTGAGAAGACTGATCTCTTTCTCTCTAGGTTAAGAATTATCGTGTATTATCTAGATGAGTGAGTCAAGGAAAGGGAGAGAGAGAAAGACAGAGAGAGAGAGAGAGAGAGAGAGAGAGAGAGAGATGAACTGGCCCGTAATAGATTCTAAATGCTGGCGGGATAGGACACAGTGCAGTCAGGCCGCCGGAATGGCTGCTCCGCTTTATGGATTCTCCCAGGATTGGATTTTTAAGGATTTTGAAGAGAAAGTGTCGAAAACGGTGTGTGTGTGTGTGTGTGTGTGTGTGTGTGTGTGTGTGTGTGTGTGTGTGTGTGTGTGTGTGTGTGTGTGTGTGTGTGTGTGTGTGTGTGTGTGTATGTGTGTGTTTGTGTATGTGTATGTGTGTGTGTGTGTGTGTGTGTGTGTGTGTGTGTGTGTGTGTGTGTGTGTGTGTGTGTGTGTGTGTATGTGTGTGTGTGTGTGTGTGTGTTTGTGTGAGTGAGGTGTGTGTGTGTACTCACCTAGTTGATGTTGCGGGGGTCGAGTCCGAGCTCCTGGCATGTGTGTGTGTGTACTCACCTATTTGTGGTTGCAGGGGTCGAGTCATAGCTCCTGGCCCCGCCTCTTCACTGATTGCTACTAGGTCCTCTCTCTCCCTGCTACATGAGCTTTATCATACCTCGCCTTAAAACTATGTATGGTTCCCGCCTCCACTACTTCACTTTCTAGACTATTCCATGACTTGACTACTCTATGACTGAAGAAATACTTCCTAACATCCCTTCGATTCATCTGAGTCTTCAACTTCCAATTGTGACCTCTTGTGTCTGTGTCCCATCTCTGGAACATCCTGTCTTTGTCCACCTTGTCTATTCCGCGCAGTATTTTATATGTCGTTATCATGTCTCCCCTGACCCTCCTGGCCTCCAGTGTCGTCAGGCCGATTTCCCTCAGCCTTTCTTCGTAGGACAATCCCCGTAGCTCTGGGACTAGTCTTGTTGCAAACCTTTGCACTTTCTCTAATTTCTTGACGTGCTTGACTAGGTGTGGATTCCAAACTGGTGCTGCATACTCCAGTATGGGCCTGACGTAAATGGTATACAGGGTCTTGAACGACTCCTTACTGAGGTATCGGAACGCTATCCGTAGGTTTGCCAGGCGCCCGTATGCTGCAGCAGTTATCTGATTTATGTGCGCCTCAGGAGATATGCTCGGTGTTATACTCACCCCCAGATCTTTTTCCTTGAGTGAGGTTTGCAGTCTTTGGCCATCTAAACTATATTGTGTCTGCGGTCTTCTTTGCCCTTCCCCAATCTTCATGACTTTGCATTTGGCAGGGTTAAACTCAAGGAGCCAGTTGCTGGACCAGGCTTGCAGCCTGTCCAGGTCTCTTTGTAGTCCTGCCTGATCCTCATCCGATTTGATTCTTCTCATTAACTTCACATCATCTGCAAACAAGGACACTTCTGAGTCTATCCCTTCCGTTATGTCGTTCACATATACCAAGAACAGCACAGGTCCTAGGACTGACCCCTGTGGAACCCCGCTTGTCACAAGCGCCCACTCTGACACCTCGTCACGTACCATGACTCGTTGTTGCCTCCCTGTCAGGTATTCTCTGATCCATTGCAGTGCCTTTCCTGTTATGTGTGCCTGATCTTCTATCTTTTTCAGTAACCTCTTGTGAGGAACTGTGTCGAAGGCCTTTTTGCAGTCCAAAAAAATGCAGTCGATCCACCCCTCTCTCTCTTGTCTTACTTCTGTCACCTTGTGTGTGTGTGTGTGTGTGTGTGTGTGTGTGTGTGTGAGTGTTTTCTTGAAGGAACGTCACTTTTATAATTATATACATAAGTGGTATGTTGCTACCGTCTTCTATACTATAGTTACAAAGTCGGAACTAGTGCTAGCTATGTTTCCCCTGTCACATTCCACCACACAGGATGGGTTGATTTGTCACATTCCACCACACAGGACGGGTTGATTTGTCACATTCCACCACACAGGACGGGTTGACTTGTCACATTCCACAACACAGGATGGGTTGACTTGTCATATTTCACCAAACAGGATGGGTTGACTTGTCATATTTCACCAAACAGGATGGGTTGACTTGTCATATTCCACCACACAGGATGGGTTGACTTGTCATATTCCACCACACAGGATGGGTTGACTTGTCATATTCCACCACACAGGATGGGTTGACTTGTCATATTCCACCACACAGGACGGGTTGATTTGTCACATTCCACAACACAGGATGGGTTGACTTGTCATATTCCACCACACAGGATGGGTTGACTTGTCATATTCCACTACACAGGATTAGTTGACTTGTCATATTCCACCACACAGGATGGGTTGACTTGTCATATTCCACCACACAGGATGGGTTGACTTGTCATATTCGGCCACACAGGATGGGTTGACGTGTCATATTCCACCACACAGGATTAGTTGACTTGTCATATTCCACCACACAGGACGGGTTGACTTGTCATATTCCACTACACAGAATTAGTTGACTTGTCATATTCCACTACACAGGATGGGTTTCACGCAAAATTTTGTAATCTGTCTGCCACAGCTGCGAGACTTCAGTAGGACTGTAAGGATATCATCAAACTATCCTTTATGGGGTTCTATCAGCCGAGAACTGAACGATATCACTGTGGAGAAAGGTCAACTATTTCAGAATAATGGGTCAAAGGTCGGAGGTCATGAATTAGTGGTCAAGGTCAAACATTAAAGTAGGAAGATGCAAGGGTAACGAATCAGTAATTATTATTATAATTATTATTATTATTATTATTATTATTATTATTATTATTATTATTATTATTATTATTATTATTATTATTATTATTATTGAGATTCGCTAAACCCTGACGTGTTATACAGCACCTGAGGAATGTGAAGGATAGTTGCAATGCAACTCCTCGAATCAAGTGCCATTCATTTCCTTGAGATACCTGTGAAGACCTGCCTTGTTAGGTTTGAAGCCCATCGACTACTCGAGGGTCATTAAGGCTCCATGTCACCTATTCAACACCAGTCAAGAACACTTTAATACCTGTCATTAAGAGAATGACTGTCTTGTTGCTTCATGTGGGTGCTTGCTCGCCAGGCCCAGCTGC
The DNA here is from genome assembly GCF_038502225.1 of Cherax quadricarinatus. Classification (NCBI taxonomy): domain Eukaryota; kingdom Metazoa; phylum Arthropoda; class Malacostraca; order Decapoda; family Parastacidae; genus Cherax; species Cherax quadricarinatus. The sequence continues at coordinate 6,668,291 of NC_091292.1, forward strand.
CGTTCCTAAGTCCTGCTGTCTGTTGTGGTCTTTCTCAGTCCTGACGTTGCTGTGGAGGTCCTGGAGTGCTCCTGTCTCCTTCATGTCCTGCTCCAGCGGTTCTGACATTTCTGAGTCTTCCTGGAAAAGTCTCGTGTTTACCATCTTGGAGATGGTCGTGGGAACAGCATTGTGGAGGTGGATTAGCAGACCTGGCCCTCTGGTGATATATTAAGTTATTTTAGTTAAATCCTTCCTGTTTGTTGCTGACCTTCCCAGTACTGCTATCTCCTGGTCCATCCTGGGGTGGAAAGCTCTTGTTGGGTCACTGAAGGTCAAGGCTGTGGGACAGGTTGGCACTGCTGTGGGAGATGCAAAAGATGAGTTGTTACGTAGACTACTGCAAAGTAATGCATTATGTGCATAATAAACTTAAAGATGTATGCAAAATGTTTCCCAATAAACTGGAGAAGATTGGAATCACAGAATAATCATAAACAACACTAAACACTAAGACACGTACACTCGAGGCTGCTACACACTCGCTTTACTTATGTCACTTGCTAGGAGACTAGAAGTTGCTGATGGTATACCATATACTGCGTTGTATGTTTTACTGCACTGCAATAGGTCCCGCTAAGCCAGTTAACCTTGTCAAGCGTTAATTATATTTAGCATGCTATGTTACGTACTGTACGGGCTTGAGATATACTGTGCCTTCACTAGAGCCTGCGAGGTACATTAATAACTTCAGTTATCATGTACATAGTGTGTGTAATAAAGATATATTACAGTACAGCACGAGTGTGCTGGTAAATATCACATGATCTAAACAGTATTAGAGATCTGGTTATTGATCTATTAATTTATAGAAGCAATTTGTTATTTTAATTGATGTTCTGCTATAGAAAATTCTTGTATTGGTCCTTGTGGCGGCCTCCTGCCAAACTAGCGGTTAAATTGTTAACCTGCAGGCCAGCAGTACCAAGGGTACGTCATCAAACCCAATGAGGGGACTGCTGAGCCGGCCTTAGAAGTAGTATTTACCAGAACACCTTACGGTATACATCTACTGGCAGTAGAGAGTATTCGTCTGACCATCTTATGGCATATATATCTACTGGCTTCAAAAGAAGCGCTCACCGCAGCTCACTGAGTCTGATGGCCTCAGTTACCTGACGGCCGCATTCAGTGAACTCGCCACATAGTGTGTTCTGCAAGCAGTATTCACCAGACCACCTTACGGTGTACATCTACTGGCCTTAGAGAGTATTCACTTGACCGTCACGGTATACATATGGCCTGTTCCTGTGTGACACAGAGGAGATAGGGTCTGAGTGTGACACTGAAATGGGCTGGGACCGTAGTGTGACACTGAAGGAAGTATGACAGAGTGTAACACTGAAGTAAGATAATAGGATCGTAGTGGAACACTGAGAGACGAGTGTCGTGTGACACTGAAGGAAGATAGGGTGATAGTGTGTCACTGGAATGGCCTCTCTTCAAGAAGAGATCTCCTTACTCAGTAATTGGTGATGTCTACGGACTCACCAGCGACTCTAGTCAACTGCGGGCCAAGTCATGCTGACGCTGTAGTGTGACACTGAATAGTGTGGACAGGCTGGCCTCTGAGAAGAAAGACGCTATGCGGGTGTGAGATAAATTAATTACAACTTATTATTGTAGAATTTATATATATGTACAAAGATGTTACTTATAATTTATTATTTTAGCATATATATATATATATATATAATGTATATGTATATATATTTACATATATATATATATGTATATATATATATATAATGTATATATATATATATATATTTATATATAGGGAGATTGCCCGTCTCCAGGCTGTGAGTGCACCTCACTCCGGGGACTTCCTCCAAACAGTTCCCATATCGGCAATGGGAACGCGACTCGACCCTAAGACCCTCCGTATTGCAGTGGCTCTGCGCCTTGCTGCCCCAATTCACACAGAATATATGTGTATTTGCGGCGAAGTGCAAGCAGACCAATACGGTCTACATGGTCTTAACTGTTCCAAAACCAAGGGCTGGCATGCAAGACACAATGAGGTCAACGACATCATTAAGAGAACCCTTGCTACAGCTGGATGCCCTGCCGAGAGGGAGCCACGATCACTTGCAGCAAACAATACCCACAACCCAGCAAACCGCCCCGACGGGATCACCATCTATCCTTGGAAGAATGGCAAGCTCTTAGCATGGGACTATACCTGTGTGTCCACACTGGCTGACACCTATATCCATCACAGTGTGGGGCGACGGGGAGGAGCTGCTGACCACAGGGAGGAGTACAAGATCAGCAAGTACAGGGACATTAGCCAACAGTATCAATTTGTCCCAGTGGGATCAGAGACCTTGGGATCATGGGGAAAAAATGCCACACGTTTCCTTAAAGAATTGGGTTCCAGACTCATCGACACCACCAGGGACCCAAGGGCAGCCACTTTCATGTTCCAGCGCCTCAGCGTCGCCATCCAGAGGGGAAATGCTTGCTGCATACTTGGTTCACGTCCAGCCTCGGAGGAGCTGGAGGAAATTCATCATCTTTGATACATTGTGCCATTGTTTTCATGTTTATGTTTTTTTCTGTAAATGTATTTTGTTTATTAATAAATGTTCACATAGAATATAAATATAGGGGGTGGTAGGAGAAGAAAATATTCAAACAGCTCCGGGGAGAACCTTGAGTTTTCCCTGAGGTACGTTTATTGTCTTCTCTGAGGATGAGGGTCCCCATTCCAGCTATAGAGGTGGTACTTCCCTATATATATATATATGTATATATATATATATATATATATATATATATATATATATATATATATATATATATATATATATATATATATATATATATATATATATATATGTATATATAGTGACACAGTAGTGTCAGAAAGTTGTACCCTGTATGTGGTAGGGTCATAATTATAATTTATTATTTTAGGATTTGTATGTACAAAGATGCTTATTATAATTTATTATTGTAACATGTATATGTGTATATTATCGGACGTTAATATTTACACAATACCTCTAGACCAAAGATTGTTTTTATATAATATTAAAGATAATTTATTTTAATTCTTATTTTGAATCCTGAACTCTTATATTACGTCACTAATGGAAGGCCAATTAGTGTTTTTGTAATAGTCGTAATAAGAGCACATCCAGATAACATGATATTGTTGACACTGTCTGTGTCCAGTAAGGGTAAGTCCTCATCGTCGAGAGAGCAGTGACTCTTTGTACAACAGGACTGAATTATTATTATAATCAAGGGGGAAGCGCTAAACCCGGAGGATTATACAGCGCCTGGGGGGGGGGGATGTGGAAATCATTCAGGCTTAATTCGTGGAACTGGAGCACAGATCCAATTCCCTAAATCAAGAGCCCCTCACCAACATCAAGGAACCTTCCTTGAGGGGAACAGGACTGAAGAGTTGGGATGTGAAACAGTGTGATTCTAGACACTAAAGACAGCTGCTCGCAATCATTCATTAGCAGGAATAATGACTGCTTAGGCTCACTTTCAAACATGTATTAAAAAAAATTGTAACTTACGACAGTAGTAATAACAATAACCAGATCTTGTTACGTGCTTATCCATAACATACAAGAAGCACATCCAACAGAGGGTTATTAAAAGGGAAGTTAACAGTGGTATTGTACCAGGGATCTGACAAGCGCATGAAGCCGGAACTTGCCTGGTTACAACCAAGAGCCAGGTCAAGGGTCAGGGTCAAGGCAGAGAAGGAATCACAGATCAGGGCCCGAGACCAGCAACGTGATCCTACTTAAGACTTATCAGTGGAATTGGCGATGAAGGCACACCTTAATTGAGGTTATTTAACCACCCTCGTTATCACCACAACCACCATCAAGATCACCACCACCACCACCATCATCGCCACCACCATCACCACCATCATCACCACCACCACCACCACCATCATCATCATCACCACCACCACCACCACCATCACCACCATCATCACCACCACCACCACCACCATCATCGCCACCACCATCACCACCATCATCACCACCACCATCACCACCATCACCACCACCATCATCATCACCACCACCACCACCACCACCACCACCACCACCACCACCACCACCACCACCACCACCACCATCATCGCCACCACCATCATCACCACCACCATCACCACCATCATCACCACCATCACCACCATCACCACCATCACCACCATCATCACCACCACCATCACCATCACCATCACCATCATCACCACCACCACCACCATCCCCACACCACCATCACCATCACCATCATCACCACCACCACCACCATCCCCACACCACCATCCCCACACCACAATCACCACCACCACCACCACAATCACCACCACCACCACCACAATCACCACCACCACCACCACAATCACCACCACCACCACCACCACCACCACCACCACCACCACCACCACCATCATCATCGCCACCACCATCACCACCATCATCACCACCACCATCACCACCATCACCACCATCACCACCACCATCACCACCATCACCACCATCACCACCATCATCACCACCACCATCACCATCACCATCACCATCATCACCACCACCACCACCATCCCCACACCACCATCCCCACACCACCATCCCCACACCACAATCACCACCACCACCACCACAATCACCACCACCACAATCACCACCACCACCACCACAATCACCACCACCACCACCACAATCACCACCACCACCACCACCACCACCACCATCACCACCATCACCACCACCACCACCATCACCACCACCACCACCACCACCCCCACCACCACCACCACCACCACCCCCACAACCCACCACCACCCCCCACCCCACCACCACCAACCCCCACACCACCACCTCCACAACCACCCCCACCACCACCACCACCACCACAATCACCACCACCACCACCACCACAATCACCCCCACCATCACCACCACAATCACCCCCACCACCACCACCACCACCACCACCACCACCATCACCACTACCACCACCACCACTACAACACATCATCAGACTAACCAGCCCCCAACTCACTCCTTGCATAGCAAATAAGGTCGTATACCTTCAATGTTTAACTACTTCCGCCAGCATCAAACTCAGGTCAACACGGATGAAATGAGACAGGAAGAGACAGGTGGGAGGGGCAGAAAGAGATAGGTGGGAGGGGCAGGAAGAGACAGTTGGGAGGGGCAGGAAGAGATAGGTGGGAGGGGCAGGAAGAGACAGGTGGGAGGGGCAGGAAGAGACAGTTGGGAGGGGCAGGAAGAGATAGGTGGGAGGGGCAGGAAGAGACAGGTGGGAGGGGCAGGAAGAGACAGTTGGGAGGGGCAGGAAGAGATAGGTGGGAGGGGCAGGAAGAGACGGGTGGAAAAGGCAGAAAGAGACAGGTGGGAAAGACAGGAAGAGACAGGTGTGAGGGGCAGGAAGAGACGGATGGGAGGGGCAGGAAGAGACGGATGGGAGGGGCAGGAAGAGACGGGTGGGAGGGGCAGGAAGAGACGGGTCGGAGGGGAAGGAAGAGACGCGCGGTAGAGACAGGAAGAGACGGGTGGGACAGACAGTAAGAGCTGACGGGGATATGACGGAACTGAGAGGAGGGTGGAAGGGAGAGAAAGGGAAGAGAGGGACAGATGAAGAGTGGAGAGGGAAGAGTAGAGAAGGGGGGTCAGGGGAAAGTAATGGAGAGGAGAGGACAGGGAAGGGTGAAAGAGGAAGAGATTACAGGATAAAGGATGTGTGGGGAAGGAAGAGATTAGAAAGAGGGGAAGGATGCAGAAGATGAAACAGTGGAGGGAGAGAGGGGGTGTCAGGGAGGGAGAGTAAATAGGGTGAAAGAGAAGAGAAAAGAGTAACAGGGAGGAGCGAAGAACATACGGGAGGGTAAGAGAGGGAGAGGAAAATGGAGAAGTGGGATAAAGGAGAAGAGAAAGACAGGAATGTTAGGGAAAGACAATGAGAGGAGCACTATACTTGATTGATTGAAGTGAAAGTGTGTATAAAGTAAATATGTATATTTTATATATATATATATATATATATATATATATATATATATATATATATATATATATATATATATATATATTTAAATCACATACGTGCATACATTAGCACAATATAGCAAAGATTATGGATCTCCAGTGTGTGTGGTGGTAGTAGTAGTGGTGGTGGTGGTGGTAGTGGTAGTGGTGGTGGCGGTGGTAGTAGCTGTGGTAGTAGTAGTAGTAGTTGTGGTGGTGGTAGTGGTACTGGTGGTAGTAGTTGTGGCGGTAGTAATAGTGGTGGTGATGGTGGTAGTAGTGGTGGTGGTAGTAGTAGCAGTAGTGATGGCAGCAGTGATGTGGTAGTGGTAGTAGTGGTGGTGGTGGTGGTGGTGGTAGTAGAAATGGTGGTAGTGGGCGAGGTACTGAGATAATGTTGATGGATGGCCAGCATCACACCCACCTGCGCCTCCATCAGGTAATGACTGCCTCTGCTGTATTGGTCACGTGATCTCATAGGACAGCCCCATCCTGGACTTGTGCAGCTATGTTAGACAGTGCAAGCTCTGTTTAAACAAGCTCTGTTAGAGAAAGTACGCGTCTGAACTGTGAGTACACACCACTCAGGGGATTTTCTCTGCCTTTTTTTTTAAAGTTAAGACCCGCAGACCTTTCGTATTGCAATAGCTTCCCTCCTTGCTGCAACCGTTCACACTGAGTACGAGAGTGTCAGGGGCAACGTTATAGTGTACCAGTGTGGTGTTCCCTGGTGCCCATCCCAGTGCCCATTCCAGAGACAACCTCGGCCATTAGTACTCAGTCTCCGGGATGCACTTCTTGTCCACCCTGACGGGATCGTATTATATCCCGTGGAAGAACGGTAGGCTGCTTGTATGGGAATGTACTTAAACATCTATGCTGGCTCACACCTACATTCCATTTAGTGTTGGTCAGCAGAGCGATGCTACTGATCACAGGGAAAATCACGAGCTCAACAAGTACAAGTACCAGTATCCTATAGGACCACAATCCCTGGGGCCCTTGGAATGGCTTGCCCTGAGTTTCTTCAAGGATCTGGGCTCCAGGATCATGAAAACCACCAGAGGACTAACACTTTCCTGTTCCAGCGCCTGAGTGTAGCGATCCAGAGAGGGAACGCCTGTGTGTTTCCGATAGGCGTCTGAGAGGCCCGAGGAGCTCCACAGCTTTAATGTAATTTCCATATAATTTAGAGTTATATATTTATGTAAAAACCTCAACCAACCTGCATTAATAAATAAAAAAAATGTGGTATAAGAAAAATACTGAAGGTGCGTCTATAAATCTGAGTATACGGAGCGACTTACACTGCTCCTTCCAGCTGTTTACAAACTGCAGCAGGAGCAATATTTACTCCAAAGTGGCGGAGTGGTTTCTAGTGGTGGAAATTTGTAACTACGTTGTAAATCATGGCAACACAGGTTCAGTGCACTCTACCAGCATAGAGTAGATTATGATGTATATCTACTCAGCATGGGAAGCATCATCTCAGCACACTGAGTAGATTTTGATGTTTGTTCTGTAATTTGTGCTCAGTTGTGGCTGCAGGGGGGGGGTCGAGTCACGGCTTCAGACCCCCTTCACCCGGTCACCCCTTTAAACCAACACACACTCACACGCATTCTTCCCGGCCTCATAGTCCCTGTCGTACCTATTTTCCAAGCCGTGTATGAAAAGTAAATCCCTGAGCGTTCAGTTTTTCTCGTGTGAATTTTTCTTCATCAAGAGTTTTCAGTGATGAATTTTTTTTCTGTAATTATGTGAAAAAATCATTCAAATATTTTTATTTCACCTCTTGTAATCGCTTATTTCGTGTGTTTTTGCACGTAATTTCGTAATTTCGTAACCAGAGTCACTAAAAAATAGGGATATAATTAAAAAAATGAAAAAAAAAGAAAAAAAAAGTTGAAGAAATTTAAAAATTTGAGAAGAAAAACGTGAGTCTGAATGTAAGAAATTGTGCAAAAATTAGCATAATTTAGGCCTAGGACACATATGTTGCCAGGCCGCCCAGTGAGTGTAGGAAACCTCCAGCTGAACTTATGTAGAACTTTAATGTGAATAGCCGTGAAGCCTCGTTGAGACAGTGAAGCCTCGTTGAGACAGTGAAGCCTCGTTGAGACAGTGAAGCCTCGTGGAGACAGTGAAGCCTCGTTGAGACAGTGAAGCCTCGTTGAGACAGTGAAGCCTCGTGGTGACAGTGAAGCCTCGTTGAGACAGTGAAGCCTCGTTGAGACAGTGAAGCCTCGTGGAGACAGTGTAGCCTCGTTGAGACAGTGAAGCCTCGTTGAGACAGTGAAGCCTCGTGGAGACAGTGAAGCCTCGTTGAGACAGTGAAGCCTCGTGGAGACAGTGAAGCCTCGTTGAGACAGTGAAGCCTCGTGGTGACAGTGTAGCCTCGTTGAGACAGTGAAGCCTCGTTGAGACAGTGAAGCCTCGTGGAGACAGTGTAGCCTCGTTGAGACAGTGAAGCCTCGTTGAGACAGTGAAGCCTCGTGGAGACAGTGAAGCCTCGTTGAGACAGTGAAGCCTCGTTGAGACAGTGAAGCCTCGTGGAGACAGTGAAGCCTCGTGAAGACAGTGAAGCCTCGTTGAGACAGTGAAGCCTCGTGGTGACAGTGTAGCCTCGTTGAGACAGTGAAGCCTCGTTGAGACAGTGAAGCCTCGTGGAGACAGTGTAGCCTCGTTGAGACAATGAAGCCTCGTTGAGACAGTGAAGCCTCGTGGAGACAGTGAAGCCTCGTTGAGACAGTGAAGCCTCGTTGAGACAGTGAAGCCTCGTTGAGACAGTGAAGCGTCGTGGTGACAGTGAAGCCTCGTTGAGACAGTGAAGCCTCGTGGTGACAGTGAAGCCTCGTGGCAGTGAAGCCTCGTTGAGACAGTGAAGCCACGTGGTGACAGTGAAGCCTCGTTGAGACAGTGAAGCCTCGTGGTGACAGTGAAGCCTCGTGGAGACAGTGAAGCCTCGTGGAGACAGTGAAGCCTCGTTGAGACAGTGAAGCCTCGTTGAGACAGTGAAGCCTCGTTGAGACAGTGAAGCCTCGTGGAGACAGTGAAGCCTCGTGGAGACAGTGAAGCCTCGTGGAGACAGTGAAGCCTCGTGGAGACAGTGAAGCCTCGTGGAGACAGTGAAGCCTCGTGGAGACAGTGTAGCCTCGTTGGAGACAGTGAAGCCTCGTGGAGGCAGTGTAGCCTCGTTGAGACAGTGAAGCCTCGTTGGAGACAGTGAAGCCTCGTGGAGACAGTGAAGCCTCGTTGAGACAGTGAAACCTCGTGGAGACAGTGAAGCCTCGTGGAGACAGTGTAGCCTCGTTGAGACAGTGAAGCCTCGTTGGAGACAGTGAAGCCTCGTGGAGACAGTGTAGCCTCGTTGAGACAGTGAAGCCTCGTTGGAGACAGTGAAGCCTCGTGGAGACAGTGATGCCTCGTGGAGACAGTGAAGCCTCATGGAGACAGTGAAGCCTCGTGGAGACAGTGAAGCCTCGTGGAGACAGTGATGCGTCGTTGAGACAGTGAAGCCTCGTGGAGACAGTGAAGCCTCGTGGAGACAGTGTAGCCTCGTTGAGACAGTGAAGCCTCGTTGGAGACAGTGAAGCATCGTGGAGACAGTGAAGCCTCGTGGAGACAGTGATGCCTCGTGGAGACAGTGAAGCCTCGTGGAGACAGCGAAGCCTCGTGGAGACAGTGAAGCCTCGTGGAGACAGTGTAGCCTCGTTGAGACAGTGAAGCCTCGTGGAGACAGTGAAGCCTCGTGGAGACAGTGTAGCCTCGTTGAGACAGTGAAGCCTCGTTGGAGACAGTGAAGCCTCGTTGAGACAGTGAAGCCTCGTGGAGACAGTGAAGCCTCGTGGAGACAGTGAAGCCTCGTGGAGACAGTGAAGCCTCGTGGAGACAGTGTAGCCTCGTGGAGACAGTGAAGCCTCGTGGAGACAGTGAAGCCTCGTGGAGACAGTGTAGCCTCGTGGAGACAGTGAAGCCTCGTGGAGACAGTGAAGCCTCGTGGAGACAGTGTAGCCTCGTTGAGACAGTGAAGCCTCGTTGGAGACAGTGAAGCCCTCGTGGAGATAGTGATGCCTCGTGAAGACAGTGATGCCTCGTGGAGACAGTGAAGCCTTGTGGAGACAGTGCAGCCTCGTGGAGACAGTGAAGCCTCTTGGAGACAGTGAAGCCTCGTGGAGACAGTGTAGCCTCGTGGAGACAGTGAAGCCTCGTGG
>NC_091292.1:6688581-6701081 GCF_038502225.1 Cherax quadricarinatus
CGTCAAGAAATTAGAGAAAATGCAAAGGTTTGCAACAAGGCTAGTTCCAGAGATCATGGGAATGTCCTACGAAGAAAGGTTAAGGGAAATCGGCCTGACGACACTGGAGGACAGGAGGGTCAGGGGAAACATAATAACGACATACAAAATACTGCGAGGAATTGCCAAGGTGGACAGAGACAGGATGCTCCAGAGATGGACAAAGAAACAAGGGGTCACAACTGTAAGTTGAAGACTCAGATGAATCAGAGATGTTAGGAAGTATTTCTTTAGTCATAGAGTTGTCAGGAAGTGGAATAGTCTGGCAAGTGATGTAGTGGAGGCAGGAACCATACTTAGTTTTAAGATGAGATATGATAAAGCTCATGGAGCAGGGAGAGAGAGGACCTAGTAGCGACCAGTGAAGAGGCGAGGTCAGGAGCTATGTTTCGACCCCAGCAACCACAAATAGGTGAGTACAAATAGGTGAATACACACACACGTACATACACACACACACACACACACACACACACACACACACACACACACACACACACAGTATGAGGTGCATGAAAGACTGTGTAACTTCCTTGCAGTGAAGCCTTAACCATCTCGTTAAAGATTTGCTCTCACACAGTGACCAGGATTTAGGCTACGAGATATCTGAAACATTGATTGTGTGTGTGTGTGTGTGTGTGTGTGTGTGTGTGTGTGTGTGTGTGTGTGTGTGTGTGTGTGTGTGTGTGTGTGTGTGTGTGTGTGTGTGTGTGTGTAGGGCTGGGTGGGGAATTACAGTGCACATTTGCAGTTACCCATTACACTTCATATTGGTGTCAGTTGTAGCTCTTGGACCCGCCTTATATCTAACAACTTACGTGAAAGAACTGTTATATTTATTTATGAAACCCTTTGATGGGGATTGATTTCATTGTCTCACTCCACTGTCTCACCCCTCGGTCTCCACTGTCTCACTCCACTGTCTCACCCCTCGGTCTCCACTGTCTCACTCCACTGTCTGACCCCTCGGTCTCCACTGTCTCACTCCACTGTCTCACCCCTTGGTCTCCACTGTCTCACTCCACTGTCTGACCCCTCGGTCTCCACTGTCTCACTCCACTGTCTGACCCCTTGGTCTCCACTGTCTCACTCCACTGTCTGACCCCTCGGTCTCCACTGTCTCACTCCACTGTCTCACCCCTTGGTCTCCACTGTCTCACTCCACTGTCTGACCCCTCGGTCTCCACTGTCTCATTCCACTGTCTGACCCCTCGGTCTCCACTGTCTCACTCCACTGTCTGACCCCTCGGTCTCCACTGTCTCACTCCACTGTCTCACCCCTTGGTCTCCACTGTCTCACTCCACTGTCTGACCCCTCGGTCTCCACTGTCTCACTCCACTGTCTGACCCCTTGGTCTCCACTGTCTCACTCCACTGTCTCACCCCTCGGTCTCCACTGTCTCACTCCACTGCCTGACCCCTCGGTCTCCACTGTCTCACTCCACTGCCTGACCCCTCGGTCTCCACTGCCTCACTCCACTGTCTCACCCCTCGGTCTCCACTGTCTCACTCCACTGTCTCACCCCTCGGTCTCCACTGTCTCACTCCACTGTCTCACCCCTTGGTCTCCACTGTCTCACTCCACTGTCTCACCCCTCGGTCTCCACTGTCTCACTCCACTGTCTCACCCCTTGGTCTCCACTGTCTCACTCCACTGTCTCACCCCTCGGTCTCCACTGTCTCACTCCACTGTCTCACTCCTCGGTCTCCACTGTCTCACTCCACTGTCTCACCCCTTGGTCTCCACTGTCTCACTCCACTGTCTCACCCCTCGGTCTCCACTGCCTCACTCCACTGTCTCACCCCTCGGTCTCCACTGTCTCACTCCACTGTCTCACCCCTCGGTCTCCACTGTCTCACTCCACTGTCTCACCCCTCGGTCTCCACTGTCTCACTCCACTGTCTCACTCCTCGGTCTCCACTGTCTCACTCCACTGTCTCACCCCTCGGTCTCCACTGTCTCACTCCACTGTCTGACCCCTCGGTCTCCACTGTCTCACTCCACTGTCTCACCCCTCGGTCTCCACTGTCTCACTCCACTGTCTCACCCCTCGGTCTCCACTGTCTCACTCCACTGTCTCACCCCTCGGTCTCCACTGTCTCACTCCACTGCCTCACCCCTCGGTCTCCACTGCCTCACTCCACTGTCTCACCCCTCGGTCTCCACTGTCTCACTCCACTGCCTGACCCCTCGGTCTCCACTGTCTCACTCCACTGTCTCACCCCTTGGTCTCCACTGTCTCACTCCACTGTCTCACCCCTCGGTCTCCACTGCCTCACTCCACTGTCTCACCCCTCGGTCTCCACTGTCTCACTCCACTGTCTCACCCCTCGGTCTCCACTGCCTCACTCCACTGTCTCACCCCTCGGTCTCCACTGTCTCACTCCACTGTCTGACCCCTCGGTCTCCACTGTCTCACTCCACTGTCTGACCCCTCGGTCTCCACTGCCTCACTCCACTGTCTCACCCCTCGGTCTCCACTGCCTCACTCCACTGTCTCACCCCTCGGTCTCCACTGTCTCACTCCACTGTCTGACCCCTCGGTCTCCACTGTCTCACTCCACTGTCTGACCCCTCGGTCTCCACTGCCTCACTCCACTGTCTCACCCCTCGGTCTCCACTGTCTCACTCCACTGCCTCACTCCACTGTCTCCCCCCACTGTCTCATTCCACTGTCTCACTCCACTGTCTCACCCCTCGGTCTCCACTGCCTCACTCCACTGTCTCACTCCACTGCCTCACTCCACTGCCTCACTCCACTGTCTCACTCCACTGTCTCATTCCACTGTCTCACTCCACTGTCTCATTCCACTGTCTCACTCCACTGTCTCACCCCTCGGTCTCCACTGCCTCACTCCACTGTCTCACTCCACTGCCTCACTCCACTGTCTCACTTCACTGTCTCATTCCACTGTCTCACTCCACTGCCTCACTCCACTGTCTCCCCCCACTGTCTCATTCCACTGTCTCACTCCACTGCCTCACTTCACTGTTTCATTCCACTGTTTCACAACAAAGCTTCAGCACACTCTAGGTGAAGACGTTTTCTGTCGTCCCTGTGACCCCTCGTGTGTAATAACATCCCAAAGCCTCGTCTTCTTGCTTCGTCTCTACCATTAAGAAAAACTGTCGTTTTCCTATCTTTTTCTCTTTTTCTATGGGTTCTGTCACTTTCTGTCGTTCACCTGTCGTTATCTGTCGCTTTTCTTAGTTAGCTTTTCCTATCTTTTTTTCTATCTTTATCTGACGCTTTTGTGTAATTTTTGTTTTTCTATAGTTTTCTATCGTTGTTCTTATTATTTTCAATGTTTTTTTATCTTTCTATCGTTTTCTGTCGTTTTCTAGTGTTTTTATGTTGTTTTCTTTTTATATTTATCATTTTATGTCTTTTCTCATCAGTTTTTGTCATTTTTTTTACCGTTTCCCATCGTTTTCTGTCTTTTTTTCTAACGTTTTCTGTCGTTTTTCTATCCGTTTTCTATCGTTTAACTCTCGTTTCTTCTCCGGGGAATTGTGTATGCCTCTTTTATTTCCTCGTTTTTCTTCTAATGTTCAGCTTAGATCTCTTCTCCTTCCCCTGTACTTCTTCACTCAGTCACGTCTTCCTCTTCTTCCCTTCTTCCTTCTTCTTTTCCCTTCTTCCTTTATCCTTCCTCTTCCTATTTCCAGTAATATTTCATCTATCATCTTTCTCTAATCGCTGGAGACACACCGCTTAGAAAGAGGTTTTCGTGTGTGTTTCTCTGTGAATGGGGGAGAAGAGGAGAGGGGAGAGAGAGAGGGAGAGAGAGAGAGAGAGAGAGAGAGAGAGAGAGAGAGAGAGAGAGAGAGAGAGAGAGAGAGAGAGAGAGAGAGAGAGAGAGAGAGAGAGAGACAGAGAGAGAGAGACAGACAGACAGAGAGAGACAGAGAGAGAGGGTGAAGGGGAGGAAAGGTGTGAGAAAGGAGGGAAGGGGACATTAAAATGATAAATGGTGGGATTTTATGTATATTTATAACCTTATGTGATAGCGAGTGATGGAGCGATGTATATCAGCCTTCTGCTGTGCGGCTTCCCCCCCACCTGTGACCTGCACCACATTGTGGCACCCCCTGTGACCTGCACGATACTGTGGCACCCCTGTGACCTGTACGATACTGTGGCACCCCTTGTGACCTGCACCACACTGTGGCCCCCTGAGGCCTGCGCCACACTGTGACCTGTACCACACCGTGGCCTGCACCACACCCTTACTTGCACCACACTGTGGCCCCCTGTGGCTTGCACCACACTGTGACCTACACCACACTGTGACCTGCACCATACTGTGGTCTGCACCACACTGTGACCTGCACCATACTGTAACCTGCACCACACTGTGACCTACACCACACTGTGACCTGCACCATACTGTGGTCTGCACGACACTGTGATCTGCACCACACTGTGACCTGCACCATGCTGTGGTCTACACCACACTGTGATCTGCACCATACTGTAACCTGCACCACACTGTGACCTGGACCACACTGTGACCTGCACTACACTGTGACCTGCACCACACTGTGACCTACACCACACTGCGACGTGCACCATACTGTGGTCTGCACCACACTGTGATCTGCACCATATTGTGGTCTGCACCACACTGTGATCTGCACCATACTGTGGTCTACACCACACTGTGATCTGCACCATACTGTGGTCTGCACCACACTGTGACCTGCACCATACTGTGGTCTGCACCACACTGTGACCTGCACCATACTGTGGTCTACACCACACTGTGATCTGCACCATACTGTGGTCTGCACCACACTGTGACCTACACCATACTGTGGTCTACACCACACTGTGATCTGCACCATACTGTGGTCTGCACCACACTGTGACCTGCACCATACTGTGGTCTGCACCACACTGTGACCTGCACCATACTGTGGTCTGCACCACACTGTGTTCTCCACCATACTGTGGTCTGCACCACACTGTGGTCATATTCCACCACACAAGATGGGTTGACCTGTCATATTCCACCACACAAGATGGGTTGACCTGTCATATTCCACCACACAGGATGGGTTGACCTGTCATATTCCACCACACAAGATGGGTTGACCTGTCATATTCCACCACACAAGATGGGTTGACCTGTCATATTCCACCACACAAGATGGGTTGACCTGTCATATTCCACCACACAGGATGGGTTGACCTGTCATATTCCACCACACAAGATGGGTTGACCTGTCATATTCCACCACACAAGATGGGTTGACCTGTCATATTCCACCACACAAGATGGGTTAACCTGTCATATTCCACCACACAAGATGGGTTGACCTGTCATATTCCACCACACAGGATGGGTTGACCTGTCATACTCCACCACACAAGATGGGTTGACCTGTCATATTCCACCACACAAGATGGGTTGACCTGTCATATTCCACCACACAAGATGGGTTGACCTGTCATATTCCACCACACAAGATGGGTTCGCCTGTCATATTCCACCACACAAGATGGGTTGACCTGTCATATTCCACCACACAGGATGGGTTGACCTGTCATATTCCACCACACAAGATGGGTTGACCTGTCATATTCCACCACACAAGATGGGTTGACCTGTCATATTCCACCACACAAGATGGGTTGACCTGTCATATTCCACCACACAGGATGGGTTGACCTGTCATATTCCACCACACAAGATGGGTTGACCTGTCATATTCCACCACACAAGATGGGTTGACCTGTCATATTCCACCACACAGGATGGGTTGACCTGTCATATTCCACCACACAAGATGGGTTGACCTGTCATATTCCACCACACAAGATGGGTTGACCTGTCATACTCCACCACACAAGATGGGTTGACCTGTCATATTCCACCACACAAGATGGGTTGACCTGTCATATTCCACCACACAAGATGGGTTGACCTGTCATATTCCACCACACAAGATGGGTTCGCCTGTCATATTCCACCACACAAGATGGGTTGACCTGTCATATTCCACCACACAAGATGGGTTCGCCTGTCATATTCCACCACACAAGATGGGTTAACCTGTCATATTCCATCACACAAGATGGGTTGACCTGTCATATTCCACCACACAGGATGGGTTGACCTGTCATATTCCATCACACAAGATGGGTTGACCTGTCATATTCCATCACACAGGGTGAGTTTTACACATGTAGTAACGAAATGTGTCAGCCTGAGGTGTCAGACTTCAGCACTGCCATGAGGTTACCGTCAAACACTCCACTATGGGCCCAGTAGCTTCGACACCTTCAAACCTTTTTATCTTTTAGCAGACGTAAGCTGAGCACTCAGAGGGGAAGCAAAATAACGTCAGGAAACAATTATAGACGAAGGGACACAAGACAGTGAAAATGATTGAGAAGGCATTAAGAGCTGACACCCTGGAAAATATACTTTGAGGATGGTTGACCAACAAGCAGAAAGATTGCAACTGAGTCTAGTACCAGCACACATATACACAGACACACCTGTGGCCCCCTGTGACTCGACCCCTGCAATCACAACTAGGTGAGTACACACACACACACACACACACACACACACACACACACACACACACACACACACATAAACACTTGCATTCTCACGATATCCATTTCAAAACAACATCTTAACAATGGTTTCGAGACTGGGCGGAAACGTTTCTTGAAACTTAAGTCTCAGAGGACGACTACGCTTGCTTGTTTCATATTAAGTCTGACGTACAACGGAAACACCCAGCAGGCTTCCAGTAAGCCTTCAATACGCCTTCAATAAGCCTTGAATAGGCCTGGGTGTGTCCACTTGAGAAATACTTCCTTCCTCTAAGTCTCCTCCGTATCTCAGACATCAGTGCTTTTGTCTACCTACCAAACCAAACCTAATTTTTACCCGCTCGACCTAAACTTAAATTCAGACGAAAATTTCAGCTGTATTCCAGTCAGATGTATAAATAGTTAATTGAAATTAGAGCTGAAATTAGGTCTTTAAACAGCAATAAGACTGGGAAGAATAAGTCTTAGGAACAGATGCACTAATAGAATTTAAATAGAAATAGAAGAATGTGTGGGGAGACAGGAGTAAGTGGAGTGATGACCGGGATTTACTAGTGATGTTGAGGAATGGTCTAGTAATCTCAGGGATTACTATTGTTTACCCTCACTCTCACACACTCACTCCCACACTACATCTCCCTCTCTCACACACTCACTCCCACACTACATCTCCCTCTCTCACACACTCACTCCCACACTACATCTCCCTCTCTCACACACTCACTCCCACACTACATCTCCCTCTCTCACACACTCACTCCCACACTACATCTCCCTCTCTCACACACTCACTCCCACACTATATCTCCCTCTCTCTCACACTCACTCCCACACTACATCTGCCTCTCTCACACACTCACTCCCACACTACATCTCCCTCTCTCACACACTCACTCCCACACTACATCTCCCTCTCTCACACACTCACTCCCACACTACATCTCCCTCTCTCACACACTCACTCCCACACTACATCTCCCTCTCTCACACACTCACTCCCACACTACATCTCCCTCTCTCACACACTCACTCACACACTACATCTCTCTCTCTCACACACTCACTCCCACACTACATCTCCCTCTCTCACACACTCACTCCCACACTACATCTCCCTCTCTCACACACTCACTCCCACACTACATCTCCCTCTCTCACACACTCACTCCCACACTATATCTCCCTCTCTCACACACTCACTCCCACACTACATCTCCCTCTCTCACACACTCACTCCCACACTATATCTCCCTCTCTCACACACTCACTCCCACACTACATCTCCCTCTCTCACACACTCACTCCCACACTACATCTCCCTCTCTCACACACTCCCACACTACATCTCCCTCTCTCACACACTCACTCCCACACTACATCTCCCTCTCTCACACACTCACTCCCACACTATATCTCCCTCTCTCACACACTCACTCCCACACTACATCTCCCTCTCTCACACACTCACTCCACACTACATCTCCCTCTCTCACACACTCACTCCCACACTATATCTCTCTCTCTCACACACTCCCACACTACATCTCCCTCTCTCACACACTCACTCCCACACTACATCTCCCTCTCTCACACACTCACTCCCACACTATATCTCCCTCTCTCACACACTCACTCCCACACTACATCTCACTCTCTCACACACTCACTCCCACACTACATCTCCCTCTCTCACACACTCACTCCCACACTACATCTCCCTCTCTCACACACTCACTCCCACACTACATCTCCCTCTCTCACACACTCACTCCCACACTATATCTCCCTCTCTCACACACTCACTCCCACACTACATCTCTCTCTCTCACACACTCACTCCCACACTACATCTCCCTCTCTCACACACTCACTCCCACACTACATCTCTCTCTCTCACACACTCACTCCCACACTACATCTCCCTCTCTCACACACTCACTCCCACACTACATCTCCCTCTCTCACACACTCACTCCCACACTACATCTCCCTCTCTCACACACTCACTCCCACACTACATCTCCCTCTCTCACACACTCACTCCCACACTACATCTCACTCTCTCACACACTCACTCCCACACTACATCTCCCTCTCACACACTCACTCCCACACTACATCTCCCTCTCTCACACACTCACTCCCACACTACATCTCTCTCTCTCACACACTCACTCCCACACTACATCTCCCTCTCTCACACACTCACTCCCACACTACATCTCCCTCTCTCACACACTCACTCCCACACTACATCGCCCTCTCTCACACACTCACTCCCACACTACATCTCTCTCTCTCACACACTCACTCCCACACTACATCTCCCTCTCTCACACACTCACTCCCACACTACATCTCCCTCTCTCACACACTCACTCCCACACTACATCTGCCTCTCTCACACACTCACTCCCACACTACATCTCCCTCTCTCACACACTCACTCCCACACTACATCTCCCTCTCTCACACACTCACTCCCACACTACATCTCCCTCTCTCACACACTCACTCCCACACTACATCTCTCTCTCTCACACACTACCTCACTACATCTCCCTCTCACACACACAAACTACCTCCTTCTCTCCCTCCCTTTTCTCCCTTCCTTCTCCCCCTCCCTCCCTTCCTTCTTCCCTCACTACCATCCCTCTTCTCGATGCCTCTCAACCTCCCATTCCCCTCCCTCCCATTAACTAAACACCATCAACGTAGATGGAAGTCCGCTTCCATCAGTCTGGGAGGGTTTCCATCACCATTAATCATACGTGGTTTGACCTTCCTCAGCCGTCAATTGAACCTTTCTCAGCCGTCACTTGAACCTTCCTCACCCGTCACTTGAACCTTCTTCTCCCATCACCTGAACCTTTCTCACCCATCACTTCAACCTTCCTCACCTATCACTTCAACCTTCCTCGCCCATTATTTGAACCTTCCACACCCATCACTTGAACCTTCCACACCTATCACTTGAACCTTCCACACCCATCACTTGAACCTTCCACACCTATCACTTGAACCTTCCTCACCCGTCACTTGAACCTTCTACACCCATCACTTGAACCTTCCACACCCATCACTTGAACCTTGCACACCTATCACTTGAACCTTCCTCACCCATCACTTGAACCTTCCACACCTATCACTTGAACCTTCCTCACCCGTCACTTGAACCTTCTACACCCATCACTTGAACCTTCCACACCCATCACTTGAACCTTGCACACCTATCACTTGAACCTTCCTCACCCATCACTTGAACCTTCCTCACACGTCACTTGAACCTTCCAAACCCATCACTTGAACCTTCTTCACCCGTCACTTGAACCCTCCACACCCATCACTTGAACCATCTACACCCATCCCTTGAGCCTTCCTCACCCGTCACTGGAACCTTCCACACCCATCACTTGAACCTTCCACGCCCGTCACTTGAACCTTCCACACCCATCACTTGAACCTTCCTCACCCGTCACTTGAACCTTCCTCACCTGTCACTTGAACCTTCCACGCCCATCACTTGAGTCTTCCTCACCCATCACTTGAACCTTCCTCACTCATCACTTGAACCTTCCTCACCCATCACTTGAGCCTTCCTCACCCATCACTTGAACCTTCCACACCCATCAATTGAACCTTCCACACCCATCAATTGAACCTTCCTCACCCATCACTTGAGCCTTCTTCACCCATCACTTGAACCTTCCTCACCTGTCACTTGAACCTTCCACACCCATCACTTGAACCTTCCTCGCCCATCACTTGAACCTTCCTCAACCGTCACTTGAAACTTCCTCACCCGTCACTTGAACCTTCCTCACCCATCACTTGAACCTTCCTCACACGTCACTTGAACCTTCCTCACCCATCACTTGAACCTTCTTCACCCGTCACTTGAACCTTCCTCACCCGTCACTTGAACCTTCCTCACCCATCACTTGAACCTTCCTCACCCGTCACTTGAACCTTCCTCACCCATTACTTGAACCTTCCTCACCCGTCACTTGAACGTTCCTCACCCATCACTCGAACCTTCCTCATCCATCACTTGAACCTTCCTCAACCGTCACTTGAAACTTCCTCACCCATCACTTGAACCTTCCTCAACCGTCACTTGAACCTTCCTCACCCGTCACATGAACCTTCCTCACCCATCACTTGAACCTTTCTCAACCGTCACTTGAACCTTCCTCACCCATCACTTAAACCTTCCTCAACCGTCACTTGAACCTTCCTCACCCATCACTTGAACATTCCTCACCCATCACTTGAACCTTCCGCACCCATCACTTGAACCTTCCTCACCCATCACTTGAATCTTCCTCACCCATCACTTGAACCTTCCTCAACCGTCACTTGAACCTTCCTCACCCATCACTTGAACCTTCCTCACCCATCACTTGAACCTTCCTCACCCATCACTTGAACATTCCTCACCCATCACTTGAACCTTCCTCACCCATCACTTGAACATTCCTCACCCATCACTTGAACCTTCCTCACCCATCACTTGAACATTCCTCACCCATCACTTGAACCTTCCTCACCCATCACTTGAACCTTTCTCACCCATCACTTGAACCTTCTTCACCCATCACTTGAACATTCCTCACCCATCACTTGAACCTTCCTCACCCATCACTTGAACATTCCTCACCCATCACTTGAACCTTCCTCACCCATCACTTGAACATTCCTCACCCATCACTTGAACCTTCCTCACCCATCACTTGAACATTCCTCACCCATCACTTGAACCTTCCTCACCCATCACTTGAACCTTCCTCACCCGTCACTTGAACCTTCCTCACCCATCACTTGAACCTTCCTCACCCATCACTTGAACCTTCCTCACCCATCACTTGAACCTTCCTCACCCATCACTTGAACCTTCCTCACCCGTCACTTGAACCTTCACCCACCATCATTGAACCTTCCTCACCCATCACTTGAACCTTCCTCACCCGTCACTTGAACCTTCCTCACCCATCACTTGAACCTTCCTCACCCGTCACTTGAACCTTCCTCACCCATCACTTGAACCTTCCTCACCCATCACTTGAACCTTCCTCACCCATCACTTGAACCTTCCTCACCCATCACTTGAACCTTCCTCAACCGTCACTTGAATCTTCCTCACCATCACTTGAACCTTCCTCACCCATCACTTGAACCTTAATCACCAATCACTTGAACCTTCTTCACCCATCACTTGAACCTTCCTCACCCATCACTTGAACCTTCCTCACCCATCACTTGAACCTTCCTCACCCATCACTTGAACATTCCTCACCCATCACTTGAACCTTCCTCACCCATCACTTGAACCTTCCTCACCCATCACTTGAACCTTCCTCACCCATCACTTGAACCTTCCTCAACCGTCACTTGAACCTTCCTCACCCATCACTTGAACCTTCCTCACCCATCACTTGAACATTCCTCACCCGTCACTTGAACCTTCCTCACCCATCACTTGAACATTCCTCACCCATCACTTGATCCTTCCTCACCCGTCACTTGAACATTCCTCACCCATCACTTGAACCTTCCTCACCCATCACTTGAACATTACTCACACATCACTTGAACCTTCCTCACCCGTCACTTGAACCTTCCTCACCCATCACTTGAACCTTCCTCACCCGTCACTTGAACCTTCCTCACCCATCACTTGAACCTTCCTCACCCATCACTTGAACCTTTCTCACCCATCACTTGTACCTTCCACACCTGTCACTGTACCTTCCACACCTGTCACTGTACCTTCCACACCTGTCACTGTACCTTCCACACCTGTCACTGTACCTTCCACACCTGTCACTTGAACCTTCCTCATCCGTCACTTGAACCTTCCTCACCCATTACTTGAACCTTCCTCAC
>NC_091292.1:6708581-6713581 GCF_038502225.1 Cherax quadricarinatus
GCGAAAGGAACACGTGAAGCACCTGCAAGTAATAACGTCAGCTAACCTTCTGTTCAACAAACACAATAAAGTAAATATCACCACGGCCAGGATAATGATGGCCTGGATACAGAGAACTTTCAAAATAAGGGAAATAGTACCACTGGTGACGCTATTCAAATCGCTTGTGCTCTTTCAGAGTATTTCTCAGGGCAGGAGATATATCAGAAAGGGAAGAAATTCAAAGATCATAGCAGTGAAAGGTGGGGACACAGTGGGCACAATAAGAGAACATTGGACTTTTTAACGTTCCAGACATTTTAGCGGCCACCTGGCCACCAGTAACAACAGCCTGGTTGAGCAGGCAAAGCACGAGACAAGTCTGGCCCAGCGCTGGTGCTTCAGAAGTAGGGAAAATTCTCGAAATTGTATGGTGTCTGTAAGATAAATGAAAGCTGATTCCAGGCATTTTCTTTACACACACACACACACACACACACACACACACACACACACACACACACACACTAAGACTCGACCCCTGCAACCACAAATAGGTGAGTACAAAGCACACATTATCCAGATAACTGCTGCAGCATGTGGGCGCCTGGCAAACCTGAGAATAGCGTTCCGACACCTTAGTAAAGAATCATTTAAGACACTGTACACCGTGTACGTCAGGCCCATACTGGAGAATGCAGCACCAGTCTGGAACCCACACCTGGTCAAGCACGTCAAGAAATTACAGAAAGTGAAAACGTTTGCAACAAGGTTAGTTCCGGAGCTTAGAGGTATGTCCTTCGAAGAAAGGTTGAGAGAAATCGGCCTGACGACACTGGAGGACAGAAGGGTTAGGGAAGACATGATAACGACATACAAAATACTACGTGGAATAGATAAGGTGGACAGAGACATGATGTTCCAGAATGAGGACACAGAAACAAGGGGTCACAGTTGGAAGCTGAAGACTCAGACGTGTCAAAGGGATGTTAGCAAGTATTTCTTCAGTCATGGAGTTGTCAGGAAGTGAAATAACCTAGCAAATGATGTAGTGGAGGTAGGAACCATACGTAGCTTTAAGACGAGGTATGATAAAGCTCACGAAGCAGAGAGAGGACCTAGTAGCGATCAGTGAAGAGGCGGGGCCAGGAACTGAGTCCCGACCCCTGCAACCACAATTAGGTGAGTACACACACACACATACACACACACACACACACACACACACACACACACACACACACACACAGCAAACCTCAGAACAGCATTCCGACATCTTAATAAGGAATCGTTCAGGACCCTGTACACGTTAGGCCCATATTGGAGTATGTGGCACCAGTTTGGAACCCACACCTAGCCAAGCACGTAAAGAAACTAGAGAAAGTGCAAAGGTTTGCAACAAGACTAGTCCCAGAGCTAAGAGGTATGTCCTACGAGGAGAGGTTAAGGGAAATCAACCTGACGACACTGGAGGACAGGAGAGATAGGGGGACATGATAACGACATACAAAATACTGAGAGGAATTGACAAGGTGGACAAAAACAGGATGTTCCAGAGATTGGACACAGTAAAACAAGGGGACACAGTTGGAAGCAAAGACACAGATGAATCACAGGGATGTTAGGAAGTATTTCTTCAGCCACAGAGTAGTCAGTAATGGAATAGTTTGGGGAAGGATGTAGTGGAGGCAGGATCCATACATAGCTTTAAGCAGAGGTATGATAAAGCTCACGGCTCAGGGAGAGTGACCTAGTAGCGATCAGTGAAGAGGCGGGGCCAGGAGCTCGGACTCGACCCCCGCAACCTCAACTAGGTGAGTAACTAGGTGAGTACACACACACACACACACAGCCAAGCACGTGAAGAAACTAGAGAAAGTGCAAAGGTTTGCAGCAAGACTAGTCCCAGAGCTAAGAGGTATGTCCTACGAGGAGAGGTTAAGGGAAATCAACCTGACGACACTGGAGGACAGGAGAGATAGGGGGGACATGATAACGACATACAAAATACTGAGAGGAATTGACAAGGTGGACAAAGACAGGATGTTCCAGAGATTGGACACAGTAACAAGGGGACACAGTTGGAAGCTGAAGACACAGATGAATCACAGGGATGTTAGGAAGTATTTCTTCAGCCACAGAGTAGTCAGTAAGTGGAATAGTTTGGGAAGGGATGTAGTGGAGGCAGGATCCATACATAGCTTTAAGCAGAGGTATGATAAAGTTCACGGCTCCCAGGGAGAGTGACCTAGTAGCGATCAGTGAAGAGGCGGGGCCAGGAGCTGGACTGATCCCCGCAACCTCAACTAGGTGAGTACAACCAGGTGAGTACCTACACACACACACACACACACACACACACACACACACACACACACACACACACACACACACACACACATATATATATATATATATATATATATATATATATATATATATATATATATATATATATATATATATATATATATATATATATATATATATATATATATATAAATAACACTCTGAAAGAATAGAGATTTAGTTAGATTATCATTACTTATCAAGGAACTATAGTTCCTTGATAATGTGAGTAGTCACGAAAGCGCTTGGAATTTCTCATTCTTTCAGAGTGGTTGTTTTGCATATTCTGAAATCACCTGTTTACTGTGATCTTATTGCATATATATATATATATATATATATATATATATATATATATATATATATATATATATATATATATATATATATATATATATATATATATATATATATATATATATATATATATATATATATATGTATATATATATATATATATATATATATATATATATATATATATATATATATATATATATATATATATATATATATATATATATATAAGTATGGGAACGCCATTAACACCAGCAACACCACTACACACCATCCCAGCAGCAAACATTGTAACATGACCCGTCATTCTCCTCCCCTCACCTCATATAAGTGTTGATAGTTCCCTTCCCTCCCCTCCCTCTGCCTTCCCCTCCCCCTGTTCTTCCCCTCCCACAGCAATCCCCTCTCTCATATCCAAGGGAAAATTTACTGGAATATTATCCTGTGTAAGAAATTCCAGTACCTGCTAGGAGTATTTACACGTTGGGTGGCAGTGACATCCTGTTGGCTAGCAGTGCCACCATGGTGTCAGGGGCATCCTTCCCTGGCTGCTGCTAACACCCTGCTGGCTGGCTGGTGCTGACACCCTGCTGGCTGGCTGGTGCTAACATCCTGCTGGCTGGCTGGTGCTGACATCCTGCTGGCTGGCTGGTGCTGACACCCTGCTGACTGGCTGGTGCTAACACCCTGCTGGCTGACTGGTGCTGACACCCTGCTGGCTGGCTGGTGCTGACACCCTGCTGACTGGATGGTGGCGCTAATGGAAATAAGTCGCTGTGTCTGACTTTTATGGGTTATCCTGGGTAATTTAAACACATGTTACATATGTATGATCATTTACGTAACTGTATGTGTACCTGTACTTAAATAAACTTACTTGCTTAGTTACTTACTTACTTCCTTACTTGTTTAATTACTTGCTTACTTACTTGCTTACTTACTTATTTACTTGCTTCCTTACGTGCTTCACACCATCTGGCTGCTTCGCGGTGGCACTACGCGTTGGTTGAGTCTTACCACCGCGACTGACTGACACCCGCAGCTGGTTCCATCATCACCATTTGCTGGTGTGGCACCCACACCCACTTCCCACACCCACCACCCACTACCCACACCCACTACTCACACCCACCACCCACACTTGCCACCCACACCCACTGCCCACAACCACCCCCCCATCCCCTACCACTCACACCCACCACCCACACTCACCACCCACAACCCACACCCACCACCTCCACCCACTACCCACACCGCTTGTGACGTGCCCCCATTCTGATTTCTCTCTATTTATGCAAGCTCTCTGCTGCCTATTTGTCAACCATGCCTCTACCCAAGAAAAAATTTCTCCTCCTATTCCGTGTGCCTTAAGTTTCCTCAATAGTCTCTGATGTGGGACCCTGTCAAAAGCCTTACTGAAGTCCATATACACAATATCATATTCAATACCATGATCTACCTCCTCAAACACCTTAGGGAAGAAAGTTAGAAAATTCTTAAGACAGGAACTCCCCTTTGTAAAACCGTGCTGAGATTCATTAATCAATTTATGCCTTTCAAGATGTATGAAAAACTCTTCCTGCAACCTTCCAGCCTTTCCGGTTTGTATTCTCAGTGTGTGCGTGTGTACTCACCTAGTTGTTGTGGTTGCAGGGGTCGAGTCACAGCTCCTGGCCGCGCCTCTTCGCTAGCCGCTACTAGTAGGGTGAGGTGAGGGAGAGTATGTAGTAACGGAGGGTCGAGGTTACAAAGTGTCTAGCGTGCGCGCGGGCGCGCGCGTGTGTGTGTGTGTGTGTGTGTGTGTCTGTGTGTCTGTGTGTGTCTGTGTGTCTGTGTGTCTGTGTGTCTGTGTAATTCATTGCTGATGTCGAGCCTCCTTCACAGAATTTAATACACAGAGAGAAAGAGAGAGAGAGAGAGAGAGAGAGAGAGAGAGAGAGAGAGAGAGAGAGAGAGAGAGAGAGAGAGAGAGAGAGAGAGAGAGAGAGAGAGAGAGAGAGAGAGAGAGAGAGAGAGAGAGAGAGAGAGAGAGAGAGAGAGAGAGAGTGGTAGTAGCAGTAAAGCTGAAGATGCGTACTAGGAAACCCAATTTCCTTGCTTATCACAAAGACAGGCTGTTAAGGTGTATTGCACACTCCTCCACCGTGGAAGAGAGAGAGAGAGAGAGAGAGAGAGAGAGAGAGAGAGAGAGAGAGAGAGCGCTGAACAATAACAACTTGCTAGGGCCCCGCGGTCTGCTTACAAGAGCATCACCAAACATTTATTGAACTGTGGCCGCAGCCACCCACGGAACAATCCCTACTCGAAGCTTCCCTTTTTATGAGACAATTATGTTGCCAGGCTAGATTTCTCGGTGCTCCGGATGCCTCTGGTAT
>NC_091292.1:6718581-6761081 GCF_038502225.1 Cherax quadricarinatus
CACTCTCAGACATACCAGGGTTCACTCACAGACATACCAGGGTTCACTCACAGACATACCAGGGTTCACTCACAGACATATCAGGGTTCACTCACAGACATACCAGGGTTCACTCTCAGACATACCAGGGTTCACTCACAGACATACCAGGGTTCACTCTCAGACATACCAGGGTTCACTCTCAGACATACCAGGGTTCGCTCACAGACATATACCAGGGTTCACTCACAGACATACCAGGGTTCACCCACAGACATACCAGGGTTCACTCTCAGACATACCAGGGTTCACTCCACAGACATACCAGGGTTCACTCACAGACATACCAGGGTTCACTCTCAGACATACCAGGGTTCACTCTCAGACATACCAGGGTTCGCTCACAGACATATACCAGGGTTCACTCACAGACATACCAGGGTTCACTCACAGACATACCAGGGTTCACTCTCAGACATACCAGGGTTCACTCACAGACATACCAGGGTTCACTCTCAGACATACCAGGGTTCACTCCACAGACATACCAGGGTTCACTCAGACATACCAGGGTTCACTCTCAGACATACCAGGGTTCACTCTCAGACATACCAGGGTTCACTCCACAGACATACCAGGGTTCACTCAGACATACCAGGGTTCACTCTCAGACATACCAGGGTTCACTCTCAGACATACCAGGGTTCACTCCACAGACATACCAGGGTTCACTCTCAGACATACCAGGGTTCACTCTCAGACATACCAGGGTTCACTCTCAGACATACCAGGGTTCACTCTCAGACATACCAGGGTTCACTCTCAGACATACCAGGGTTCACTCTCAGACATACCAGGGTTCACTCACAGACATACCAGGGTTCACTCTCAGACATACCAGGGTTCACTCTCAGACATACCAGGGTTCACTCTCAGACATACCAGGGTTCACTCTCAGACATACCAGGGTTCACTCTCAGACATACCAGGGTTCACTCTCAGACATACCAGGGTTCACTCTCAGACATACCAGGGTTCACTCTCAGACATACCAGGGTTCACTCTCAGACATACCAGGGTTCACTCTCAGACATACCAGGGTTCACTCACAGACATACCAGGGTTCACTCTCAGACATACCAGGGTTCACTCTCAGACATACCAGGGTTCACTCTCAGACATACCAGGGTTCACTCACAGACATACCAGGGTTCACTCTCAGACATACCAGGGTTCACTCACAGACACATACACATGTGCAAAAGTAAACTTGTGTTTTTGTTTTGTGTTGGCACTTGTGTTTGCCGCGGCACCCTAAGCTCTCAGGCAGGCAGGCAGGCAGGCAGGCAGGCAGGCAGACAGGCAGGCAGGCAGGCAGGCAGGCAGGCAGGCAGGCAGGCAGGCAGGCAGGCAGGCAGGCAGGCAGGCAGGCAGGCTGACCTAAACTGTCAGGCAGACAGGCTGAAATAAACTGTCAGGCAGGCAGGCTGACCTAAACAGTCAGACAGGCATGCCGGCTGACCTAATCCTCAATGGTTCTCTCTCTTGACGATTATGTGATTTGTCTCTCCGATTCTCTCACTGGAACTTTACCTCTCTCCTTACCTCTGCCGTTTTCTTCTGTATCTCTAATCTTTTCTCTTGTCTCTGGCTTCTGTCTCCTCTAATATGACTGTCCGTCTCTCTTCTCGTCTCTTAGCATTCTCGGGAAGAGAACACAAGTTTTCCTGGACTAAAGATCCTGGAAAACTTGTGTTTCTTGATGAATTACCATCATTGACAGGGTCAAGCGAGGCTCTCACATTGATTGGTCATCGTTGTCCTCCATCTACGCTGCTGTCTCGCTGATGGTTGTACCATAAGCCAGTACTGGCCAGGGAGAAGCATTCTAGCCAGGCGTATGTACTGTAATCATTCATCAAACACGGTACACCTAAAGTAGTCTGGCGAAGCACAGTGACGCTGGGAGAACAATACATGCAGAGCACAGGAGGACATTCGGAGGGTTTGGCATTACCCATGATGTCCTCCCTGCTGTGTAACTCTGCAGAGCACAGTTCCGCGCCACAGTCGATCATTTTACTGTAAAATCTTCAGAGAATCGTGGGAAGATCCTGCGCTACTCTCCACATGGGTACATGTGGCGTTGTCTACAATGCAGACCATTTAATTTAGAGGGTATGAGAATACCGACAAATTCTAGGTGATGAAGACTCACGCAGAGACTGGAAACCGCTTTTATCAAGGCGGATGACTTGGAAAAGCCTTCTCTCCAGACGAAACATAGTTTAAAATAGTCTCCGGTTACTGCTTTCGTCATTAATTAACGATAATACCGACTGTGTAACACGACCGAGGCACCGTACACCACCGACATGTGACGCAACAATCTTGCGCAACCCTCACTTGTGTTGTAGGTCTGACCGCAGACTGCAGGTCTGGAAAGACAGGCAGCTTCCAGACTTGATTCACTGAGCAAGAGTCAGTGCAAGAGAGCGGCTAGGAAGTAGTTGTCGCCTCTAAGACCTGGCCCTGACGTTAAGGACGGGCTCACATCTCTAGTGCAGCGCTCACTCGCCAAGGTTTGGTCAATAAAAACAAAATACGCAGCTGCAGTGCAGCATTCTGCGGTAAAAGTAGAAAGGGGGGGGAAGGGAAATCTTGCGGTAACAGCTTCCGAAACAACGACGCCCCCAAATGGCAATATTTCCACCAATTTTGCAAGAAATAACGTCATTCAATCTTCCGTCGTGGAAATCAATGCGGTTCGACACCTGGAAACCTTCTTTCCCCCTCCCCATCCGTTTCCACACACCCACATTGAGCCTCGACCTGCATCTGTGCATAATGGAGCTTATTTGAGCACGTTCCTGTGCTCGAAACTCCACAAGTGTTATACCGACGGGGGAAATACTTCTAAATGGAATCAATCAGCCTCGCCTCGTTGGACGTATATATACGTACTGTAAATTTGTTTCCACTCGGAAATTTTGACACGGGGAGAATGGAGAAGTGTTAGTGCTTAATAATGTTCCGCCTCCATGTGCAAAGCCACTTCTCTCTCTCTCTCTCTCTCTCTCTCTCTCTCTCTCTCTCTCTCTCTCTCTCTCTCTCTCTCTCTCTCTCTCTCTCTCTCTCTCTCTCTCTCGCTCTCTCTCTCTCTCTCTCTCTCTCTCTCTCTCTCTCTCTCTCTCTCTCTCTCTCTCTCTCTTCTTTGTGTGTATGTAAATCCGTGTAATAGTGTCAGTATTTTCCGAATTGTTTTATCCCCTTAATGGCGTTCGAGCGCTTATTGAGGGTTATGGCGCGTGATACACAAAAGAGACTTGTACTAACTACGCCCAGTTATTCACTTAACATATACAAGTGTTCTTTAAGACCCAACCTGCGCTCAAGCGTACACTATATTCCCGTAGTCAAGGTCACCGTACCTTCCTCCACTCAACAGCACAACATCCCAGCTTCCTGGTCTCGAGGACACATCCCAGCTTCCTGGCCTCGAGGACACAACATCCCAGCTTCCAGGACTCAACACATGCTCACAAGTGCGTCATTTTTCAAGGAATGTGTTCCACAAATCCCTTATCCATTCCCACACGTCTAAAACACTGCCATGTCTCACACACTGTGAAACACTGCCGCATTTCCCCCTTCCTTGCCTCGCCACCCCACTTAACGTAATTACATAGCGAATTTATTAATTTAATGTTAAGGAATGTACTGCTGGTGGCACTGTTATTGTAGCGCTCCGGTAACCCAATAATTCCAGGTTCGATTCTCTCTCTCTCGAGAAAGTGGTATTCGTTTCTAATTCAGTTTAAGTGAGTTTCCGGGGCGTAACCGACCTGTCTAGCGTTCCCTGAGACCTATACTGGGGATGGGGTCCTCGCTGGGGGACCTCCACGGTGTCCTTGCTGGGGACCGCCACTGTGTCCTTGCTGGGGACCTCCAACGTGTCCTTGCTGGGGGACCTCCTCTGTGCCCTTGCTGGGGGGCCTCCTCTGTGCCTTTGCTGGAGGACCTCCACTATGTCCTTGCTGGGGTCCAGCAATGTCAGTGTGCAACTCGTCCTCGTATATCTCTGTACTCAACACGCCCCAGAGTACACATTTCCTCCGCTTGAGAGTGCCACCTTGCTTGAATGAGCGTCTTTAATGACGCAGTTACTTTCCTTGAAGATGGTTCGTTGAGAACGAAAAAGTTTTAACATTTCTTCGCATTTTTCAGATAGAGCGTAAAGAGGAAGATTATATAATACATACACACACACACTCACACACACACACACACACACACACACACACACACACACACACACACACACACACACACACACACACACACACACAAAAACACACACACACACACACACACACACACACACACACACACACACACACACACACACACACACACACACACACACACACACACACACACACATATATATATATATATATATATATATATATATATATATATATATATATATATATATGTATATATATATATATATATATATATATATATATATATATATATATATATATATATATATATATATATATATATATATATATATATATATATGTATATATATATATATATATATATATATATATATATATATATATATATATATATATATATATATATATATATATATATATATATATATATATATATATATATATATATGCAATAAGATCACAGAAAACAGGTGATTTCAGAATATGCAAAACAACCACTGTGAAAGAATAGAGAAATTCCAAGCGCTTTCGTGACTACTCACATTATCGAGGAACAATAAAAGTTATGCATCAAAAGAAGGCATATAAAGGGTCTAGACCACACCTCACTATCATCCCACAATAACGCAACACCTGACGTGCGACTCATAAGAAAGGGAACACTGCAGCAGGCCCGCTGGCCAAACTAGACAGGTCCTTCACACAACCCACAAACAAACTATTCTACCCAAGAATTAAGAATTTTAAAATTTATTATTTGTCCAATGTATTATTAAATTCTTCCCAAATTCTATTAATTATAAATGGATCTAATTTATATAAACCAAAGGAAATATTCATATTATTGTCAAAACTGCTTTTTATGAAACAAGATTCAATTATATTCCTGTCGACCATGGACTTGCTTGATACTACTTTCTCAACTTTTTGAAAATCAATTGGATGGTTAAAATCTCTTACATGAATAAATAGAGCATTGGAATTTTGTCCAGTTCTAATGCTATATTTATTTATTTTTTTTATTATCACACTGGCCGATTCCCACCAAGGCAGGGTGGCCCGAAAAAGAAAAACTTTCACCATCATTCACTCCATCACTGTCTTGCCAGAAGGGTGCTTTACACTACAGTTTTTAAACTGCAACATTAACACCCCTCCTTCAGAGTGCAGGCACTGTACTTCCCATCTCCAGGACTCAAGTCCGGCCTGCCGGTTTCCCTGAACCCCTTCATAAATGTTACTTTGCTCACACTCCAACAGCACGTCAAGTAATAAAAACCATTTGTCTCCATTCACTCCTATCAAACACGCTCATGCATACCTGCTGGAAGTCCAAGCCCCTCGCACACAAAACCTCCTTTACCCCCTCTCTCCAACCTTTCCTAGGCCGACCCCTACCCCGCCTTCCTTCCACTACAGACTGATACACTCTTGAAGTCATTCTGTTTTGCTCCATTCTCTCTACATGTCCGAACCACCTCAACAACCCTTCCTCAGCCCTCTGGACAACAGTTTTGGTAATCCCGCACCTCCTCCTAACTTCCAAACTACGAATTCTCTGCATTATATTCACACCACACATTGCCCTCAGACATGACATCTCCACTGCCTCCAGCCTTCTCCTCGCTGCAACATTCATCACCCATGCTTCACACCCATATAAGAGCATTGGTAAAACTATACTCTCATACATTCCCCTCTTTGCGTCCAAGAACAAAGTTCTTTGTCTCCACAGACTCCTAAGTGCACCACTCACTCTTTTTCCCTCATCAATTCTATGATTCACCTCATCTTTCATAGACCCATCCGCTGACACGTCCACTCCCAAATATCTGAATACATTCACCTCCTCCATACTCTCTCCCTCCAATCTGATATTCAATCTTTCATCACCTAATCTAATATTTATGTTGTTTTAATCTTAGTTCGAGATTTTTGCCAGTTTGACCGTAATAAACTTTATCGCAAATTTTACAAGGAATCTTATAGACACATCCGTCAGCAATTTGGGGGGAATTCTTTATCAAAAGTTTTTTTACTGTATCAAGATTTTTAAACACAACTTTGATATTAAAAGTCTTAAAGAAGAGAAGGCATATCAACCAAGTTTTCATGGTAAAGGAAAACCAACATATTTTTAGTTAAATAATGTCCCTTTTTGGATTGCAAAAAGTGTTTCTAGCAATTTTAAAAGATTTATCAATTACGTTTCTTGGGTATTTCAAATCATAAGCTATTTCATAAATTTTGGATATTTCCTCATCTATGAACTCTGGACTACAAATACGCAAAGCTCTCAAAAACATTGATGAGAAAACAGACAGTTTAACCTTATCTTGATGCGAGGAATAATAGTGGACATAGAAACAGTTATTTGTAGGTTTTCTGTAAATCTTTAATTTGAATTCATTATTACCCTTAATAATTAAAACATCTAGAAAAGGCAATGAGTTATTTCCCTCAAACTCAACAGTAAAGTTTATAGAATGGGCTATTTAATTTGCCAAGGAAATGGTGTATATCTACATTTTTGGGCATAAGACACAAAATATCATCAACATATCTGAACCATTTATCTCTATTAGGGAGGATTGTGTTAAGCAACCTTGTTTCAAAAAATTCCATGTATAGGTTACTAAGAACAGGTGAAAGAGGATTTCCCATTGCCATACCAAACTTCTGAGTCTAAAACTTATCATTAAATACAAATTTTGCATCAAAAATGCAAAGTTTGATAAGTTTAATGATAGTAGGAACTGGCAATGGTAAATCATAATTAACGAGTTCTTCAGATAAGAAACTTAATCAATCATCAACAGGAACTTTCGTAAACAAGGAAGTAACATCAAAACTAACCATGTTAAAATAATTTAAGTCAGTCAAGGAGCTTAATTTATCAACTAAATCTATGTTGTTTTTAACATTAAAGTTAGAAATTTTGCCAACAATAGGGCTCAAAATGTCAACAATGGTTCAGATATGTTGATGATACTTTGTGTCTTATGCCCAAGAAGGTAGATATACACCATTTCCTTGGCAAATTAAATAGTCACAAAATCGTTTGGAATTTCTCTATTCTTTCACAGTGGTTGGTTTGCATATATATATATATATATATATATATATATATATATATATATATATATATATATATATATATATATATATATATATATATATATATATATATATATGTATGTATATATATATATATATATATATATATATATATATATATATATATATATATATATATATATATATATATAACTACACATATTTTAACGTTTCCTGGTCATTCTAGACAACGTCGCTACCAGACGTATCACGTTTGTTTATGTTTAATTATACTTTTTATAGGTTAATGTAACGTGAACCAACCTAATTTAACGAAACTTTAAATACAGTAAGGCAGTGTAGTCGATGGGGCAGGAGGGTGGGGTGAGAGCCCTCTGTCGTGCTATCATAATTATCTAGACATATTACAGCTAACTAGATTGTAGTTATCCTTTCTTAGAAGATAGTCTTCAAGTAGACAGAAGGATTTCCAGCTTATTTAGCTTCCTCTTCCCATTAAGGATTCCTTTGATGCCTCTTAAGTCCTCTTCTGATGCTTCATTAACCATTACACTAATGCCTCTGGGTGTAATACCTCTCTACTTGTTAACCTAAGTTAGGGTACTCCTTGATGGAGCTCTACACATGTCTGGTGTGGTAGTTTCTCCAGTTTCTCCATCACAGCTAGATGGCCTGCCTTCCCCATCTCCAGGAAGACTCCATCACTACACTCACAGCATCACTGCTGGTATAGGTCAGTCTTCCTTCCCGCCACAGTACAGTGTTGTCTTACTGAAGCGGCTCAGAGTGGCGGAATGTGTCTCCCTTCTATCTTTTCCCATCATTCTCTCCTGCCAGCATCCCTCGTACCGCTCCCATTCATCCTCTCCCGCCACCAACATCCCTTCCACCTCTCCCTTCCGTCCTCTCCCACCTCTCACAAGCACACGTCTGATAGTCATCTTGGTTATCCCAGGAAATTGTGATGAGCTTGTCATAGTGAGTGATGGAGAGGTTTCTCTCTCTCTCTCTCTCTCTCTCTCTCTCTCTCTCTCTCTCTCTCTCTCTCTCTCTCTCTCTCTCTCTCTCTCTCTCTCTCTCTCTCTCTCTCTCTCTCTTTCTGCGAAAGAAACACAACAATTTCGCGTCTCATCCCGGAGTGACAGACGTCGCATCAAGCTGGCAGGTGGAGATGCTCACACACACACACAAATACGCGCGCGCGCGCGTATGTATGTGAGGTATGATAAAGCTCACGGGTCAGGGAGAGTGACCTAGTAGCGACCAGTGAAGAGGCGGGGCCAGGAGCTTGGACTCGACCCCTGCAACCTCAACTAGGTGAGTACTAGGTGAGTACACACAAACACACACACACACACACATGTAACAGGGAGGGCAGTGCAATGGATCAGGGAATACCTGACAGGGAGGCAGCAACGAGTCATGGTACATGAAGAGGTATCACAGTGGGCGCCTGTGACGAGCGGGGTCCCACAGGGGTCAGTTCTAGGACCAGTGCTATTTTTGATACATGTGAACGACATGATGGAAGGAATAGACTCTGAAGTGTCCCTATTCGCAGATGATGTGAAGTTGATGAGAAGAATTAAATCGGATGAGGATGAGGCAGGACTGCAAAGAGATCTGGACAGGCTGGACATGTGGTCCAGTAACTGGCTTCTCGAATTCAATCCAGCCAAATGCAAAGTCATGAAGATTGGGGAGGGGCAAAGAAGACCGCAAACAGAGTGTAGGCTAGGTGGACAAAGACTACAGATCTCACTCAGGGAGAAAGACCTTGGGGTGACCATAACACCGAGCACATCACCGGAGGCACACATCAACCAAATAACTGCTGCAGCATACGGGCGCCTGGCAAACCTGAGAATAGCGTTCCGATACCTTAATAAGGAATCGTTCAAGACACTGTACACTGTGTATGTTAGGCCCATACTGGAGTATGCAGCACCAGTCTGGAACCCACACCTGGTCAAGCATGCCAAGAAGTTAGAGAAAGTACAAAGGTTTGCAACAAGGCTAGTCCCAGAGCTCAAGGGAATGTCGTACGAGGAAAGGTTAAGGGAAATCGGACTGACGACACTGGAGGACAGAAGGGTCAGGGGAGACATGATAACGACATACAAGATACTGCGGGGAATAGACAAGGTGGACAGAGATAGGATGTTCCAGAGAGGGGACACAGGGACAAGGTGTCACAACTGGAAGCTGAAGACTCAGACGAGTCACAGGGACGTTAGGAAGTATTTCTTCAGTCATAGAGTTGTCAGCAAGTGGAATAGCCTAGCAAGTGAAGTAGTGGAGGCAGGAACCATACATAGTTTTAAGAAGAGGTATGACAAAGCTCAGGAAGCAGAGAGAGAGAGGATCCAGTAGCGATCAGTGAAGAGGCGGGGCCAGGAGCTGAGTCTCGAGCCCTGCAGCCACAATTAGATGAATTAGGTGAGTACACAGGGAGGGTACTGGAACTGTGCTTCTCAGGTACACAAGGGCACAACTGGAAGTTAAAAATACAGACAAGTCACAGGACTGTCAGGAAACACTTTTTTAACCTTACCGAGTGGAATGACCTAGACTGTGAAGTGGCAGAGGCTGGGCTCTTGCAGTTTTTAGAATAGGTATAACAGGGTTCACGCAACCAATAGAGGGTGAATCCAGTAGCTGCCAGAGGAGAGGTGGCGGGGCCAAGAGCTTTGGTTCGACCCCTACAACCACATATAGGTAAATACACACACAAATAATAATGAATAAAAATTCACAATATCGTGACTGGAACAACACACAAATAACATACGAAAATAAAGCTTTGGACGACGTTTCGGTCTCAGTCAGACCGAAACGTTGTCATAAATTTCAGTCTCCTATATGCGGGTTATTTATGAACAAATAATAATAATAACAATATTATTATTATTATTATTATTATTATTATTATTATTATTATTATTATTATTATTATTATTATTATAAGAATAATAATTCTTTATCAAGGGTCTGGCCTAGAGTACTCGAGCCATGTTATGTAATATAATAAGCAACTTTTCCTAATACAAGGTTTAGCCGCCATAGTTTATCAACACTAAAAAACCCTTGTAACGTAACAATTTAGCCTGTAACATCATCTATATATAACCTGAATGAAGCATGACGCGTTTTACAATAGTTGAGTTACCCAGTTAAACTACTCAACTGACGCTGGTACGTTCTCTGTGTTGGACACGTTTTCTCTGAGCGCTGAGAGGAACGCAAACTATCTCTTTTATCAAATGGTGGACCGACTTTCTTTGTATGGATCGTAATTCAGGGCTGAGATGTGGCACATGTTAGATGTGATATGCATTAAATGTAACACATTAACTGTGACAGAGATGTGACTCATGTTACAGGCGACACGTATATTACTTTCTGAATGTAGATACCTTAATAATAATAATAATAATAATAATAATAATAATAATAATAATAATAATAATAATAATAATAATAATAATAATAATAATAATAATAATAATATGTGTATAAGGTATACGGGCCTAGCTGACATCAATGACATACCACTATATAGAAAGCAAGGGCAAATTAGGTCAATTTTGTCCCAGGATACGACCCACACCAGTCAACTAACTTAAATAAGCCACACTGCTGGCCTTCCTTGGGTTATTCTGGGTTCACCATCCAAAAAAAAGTCTCCTAGTCTTCCACCTTAAGTTATTATTTAATCAAAACGAGCTGGACAATGTGCATACCAATTCTACAATAACAGCCAATCTTTCGAACACTCTCCTGTGTATGGCCACATCAATGAGGCCTCACAACTATTCATTAAATTTAATGAGGTCAAGAATCTTTATTTCCAGTTAATGCATCACATTACTAATTGTTTGTTAAGCCATTTTAAGGCATATGCCTGGACTACAGTAT
This sequence comes from Cherax quadricarinatus, assembly GCF_038502225.1. Classification (NCBI taxonomy): domain Eukaryota; kingdom Metazoa; phylum Arthropoda; class Malacostraca; order Decapoda; family Parastacidae; genus Cherax; species Cherax quadricarinatus. Next base: position 6,729,807 of record NC_091292.1, read on the forward strand.
GAGGAGGCTTATGCCAGAACTACAGTATGAGGAGGCTTATGCCAGGACTACAGTATGAGGAGGCTTATGCCAGGACAACAGTATGAGGAGGATTATGCCAGGACAACAGTATGAGGAGGATTATGCCAGGACAACAGTATGAGGAGGATTATGCCAGGACAACAGTATGAGGAGGATTATGCCAGGACAACAGTATGAGGAGGCTTATGCCAGAACTACAGTATGAGGAAGCTTATGCCAGAACTACAGTATGAGGAGGATTATCATGTTAGGACTACAATATGAGGAAGCTTATGTCAGGATTACAATGTGAGGAAGCTTAAGTCAGGACTACAATGTGAGGAGGCTTATGTCAGGACCACAATATGAGGAGGCCTATGCCAGGCTTACAGTCTGGAGAAGGTCTTAAAATATCACATGATGCCAAAAAAAAAAACAAAGAAATCTTTTTTAAAATCATATTTTTTTCAGAATGTAAAAAACAAAGAAATCATTTTTAAAATCATATTTTTTTCAGAATGTGTAAAATATCGTGATCACTGCACAGGACAATACAATGAAAACTAGTCGTTAACTAAAAATATAAATAAAAAGCATATGCATCTGGGAGGAATATTTATTATCATCAGCACTTCCACTTCCTGCCTTGATGGATGTGCGTCACTGGCATCGAAAAATTATTAGACACAATCATCAATGACTTAAGAATGCTTTAGTCACCAACATTATTCCACAAACTGAGGCTAGTACATTTTCTATCTTCAACCCATTCTCTATGAACGGCTACTATGTCGTCGCAGACTATTTCAGTTTTCATATAAGTAAGTAAGTTTATTCAGGTATACACAAATACAGTTACATAGAATTATCATACATAACAGCATATGTGTAGAGAACCTAGGATAACCCAAAAATGTCAGAGTGACTTATTTCCATTGGGGTCCTTTTACCTTATTATTATAATATAAAGGTTATAATATTTTCTTATTATTCTACAATGAAGATAACATCTTATTATTATACTAAAAGGACTATCTACTACACCAAGGTCGTTAAGACTATCTACAATACGAGGGTTATTACTGGGAATAAGGTAGAATTACGTCAAATGATTATTCCTCTTCTCAATATGTATTTATTTCAGTATACATTATGTTTTTCTGGGATTTGTGTATAGTCAGATGTATGTTTCTCAATGTATATATGATGGGAGTTTAATCCCTATTCAAGGTATTAAAATAATTTTGATTGATGGTGAGGTAATTCCTGCTTGCTTAATGACCCTCGTTTAGTCGATAGGCTTTAAACCCAATTAAGACACCATCTAGCAATTTGCCGAACATCAAATTGTGTTATTAATGTTTAGAACGGATGACCGGAAAGCCAGTGGAAGGCCTCGATCAAATGACCAAAAGCTCCAGGGGCGGGCCATGTGACAGAGGTCAGCGTCAGGGAGCATAGGTTTTGCTTCCTGACGAAGCTTCCCCCACAAAAAGCTTATTACATGAGTGAGTTGTCAGGCTAAGGAATAATTAGCTATGTAAATAGTGTTGTTTGCACATTCGTAATTTGCATATACTTTATATAATTGCCTTTTAAATCATTCTGTCGTAAATAACGTGGACATTTATTAAGATTATATAATACAGCATAATTTCCAAAATTGCTTCGTTTTGATGTTATGAAATGTGTTGCCGACAAACAGGATATACACGCAGAATATATACACCGAGAAGTGTATTTCCTCTCAACGTATATATGTTGAGAGCTTACTTTTAACACTCTTATAGGGATTAAAGTATTCTTAGCTGATGGTGAAAAGGTTAGTGTAATTTTAACGACCATACCGTAGTCGTTAGACGTTAAACCCCATTAACTAACCAACCAATATGCAATACACAGTACTTAGGTGCTTTTGTGGCTAAAATATTCTTCCTCAGGCTGAGGGACTGACCACCACAAAACTGCTTCTCCACTACGTCTGTTGTCTCATTTATATTCGACTGAAGAAGCCTGCAAAGTAGGCGAAACGTTTCGATAATAATGATACCAAAATGTTGCACATATGTTTACCTATCTAAAATGTTCTTGACTCCTGGTGAACAGACGACAAGGAGCCTTAATGACCCTCGTGTAGTCGATAGTCTTTAAACCTAATTAACCACCCAAACAGCTTTGCGACGATAGTTAAATTCCTTCTTTCAAGCCAAGGTGTGCTTGAATAGTGACTTGAATGACTCAGATGAGTCACAGGGATGTTAGGAAGTATTTCTTCAGTCATAGAGTTGTTAGAAAGTGGAAGTGTGGAGAGTGATGTAGTGGAGGCATGATCAATACATAGCGTTAAGAAGAGGTATGATTAAACTCAAGGAGCATGGGAAAAGTGGACCTAGTAGCGACCAGTGAAAAGGTTGGGCCGGGAGTTGTGAGTCGACCCCTGCAACCAAAAATAGGCAAGTACAGTTAATGTGACCTGATACGGTGAGGTGACCTGCACCAGAACAGTTATCTTCTGATAACCTGCAAGTCATCAATCATACGTAATCATTGTTGTCGTTGATACAGGAGTTACACTAAATTTTTTTAATAACTGTCACGACATTTTTTCCTTAAAATTAAGAGTAGTGTTAATTGCATATCTAGTAAACTGTAAAATTAAATTATATTAGTTAGGTTGGTTAGTTACTGGGGTTTAAAGCCTATCTACTACATTAAAGTTATTAAGGCTACATGTAACTTGTTCACCACCTGACAAAAACACTTTAATATCTAGAAGAGGGATTTTATATTATATATATATATATATATATATGCAATAAGATCACAGTAAACAGGTGATTTCAGAATATGCAAAACAACCACTGTGAAAGAATAGAGAAATTACAAGCGTTCTCGTGACTACTCACATTATCACGGAACAATGATTTTTCATATATATATATATATATATATATATATATATATATATATATATATATATATATATATATATATATATATATATATATGTCGTGCCGAATATGTAAAACTGGTCAATTAGCAAGAACTCATTTAAAATTAAGTCTTTCTTGAAATTTTCTTATATACGTTTAACGATATATTTTTTCATTAATGTTAATGTAGAAAATTTTAATTTTGCTCCAAAAAAATCTTAGAAAACTTACCTAACCTTATTATAACAAGACCAATTTATTTTAGCTTAACCCAACTAGATATATTTTAGATTTGTTTACAATAATTTAATACTGGAGTTTACCTGGAGAGAGTTCCGGGGGTCAACGCCCCCGCGGCCCGGTCTGTGACCAGGCCTCCTGGTGGATCAGAGCCTGATCAACCAGGCTGTTGCTGCTGGCTGCACGCAAACTAACGTACGAGCCACAGCCCGCCTGATCAGGAACTGACTTTAGGTGCTTGTCCAGTGCCAGCTTGAAGACTGCCAGGGGTCTGTTGGTAATCCCCCTTATGTGTGCTGGGAGGCAGTTGAACAGTCTCGGGCCCCTGACACTTATTGTATGGTCTCTTAACGTGCTAGTGACACCCCTGCTTTTCATTGGGGGGATGATGCATCGTCTGCCAAGTCTTTTGCTTTCGTAGTGAGTGATTTTCGTGTGCAAGTTCGGTACTAGTCCCTCTAAGATTTTCCAGGTGTATATAATCATGTATCTCTCCCGCCTGCGTTCCAGGGAATACAGGTTCAGGAACCTCAAGCGCTCCCAGTAATTGAGGTGTTTTATCTCCGTTATGCGCGCCGTGAAAGTTCTCTGTACATTTTCTAGGTCGGCAATTTCACCTGCCTTGAAAGGTGCTGTTAGTGTGCAGCAATATTCCAGCCTTAGATAGAACAAGTGACCTGAAGAGTGTCATCATGGGCTTGGCCTCCCTAAACAAACCCAGTGAAATACATTTTTTTCGTTAGGTTCAGAATGATTTTGGCGAAATTATTGCATACACAAATTTTCACTTGTCCTATATGGCAAGATGAACGTTGCTATTTAAGCCAAGATCGCAAGTTCTGCCTATTCGGCACGACATATATATATATATATATATATATATATATATATATATATATATATATATATATATATATATATATATATGAAATGGTAATGAAAATTAAAAAAAAAATTATCAATATTCCTTTATTTCCATGAATACATAATATGATTGATACTGTTGACAATCATCTTCCCCAAAGAAAATCCAAATTAATCAATGAATATAATGAAAATGTTATCATTTATGGACACAATATAAATGTTGGTATAGACTGACCTTATAGAAGTAAGAATAATTACTGGGATAAGAATTAAAATCTCAAATGTACACAGAGAAACACACTTCTGGGTGTATACACAATCAGGAAATAAGTGTATATATATTTTATTAATGCAACGGGGAAGGGTGTTTGCAAGTGCTACATTACCCTGGCTCCTCACTCACCCGTAGGGACGACCAAGGATACCATAGTTACCCATCTGGTTAAGGTAATGCGGTACAATTTTTGATGCTAGTGGGATAATAATTTCAACGTTCGGTTACACTGTTTTGCTGTAAAGAATTAATAATTTTGTAAGAGTTCCCAATGTTTTGCTTTCATATTTTTTTTTTTTTTTTTTTGGCTCTAACAGTGACAAGAAGACACTATGTACAGGGAAGCTTTCGCTGGAACAATTTTTCACTCGGTGGGACAGAGAGGGGGCGAGAGCTTCCTTAAATTCGTAAAAAAATAAGAATAATGCATCTTGAATAAAACACTCAGCGACTGAGGTCAGGTGAAAGGTCAGGAAGTGAAGCATCAGAGGAACACTGAAGGAAGCCTACTGGCCCATGCAATGTGATTAGTTCCGCTTGTACCAAGATGGTGTGGGTGATGAAAGTTGCCGAGGTGAACATGTCACTACCCCATTCAATGATGGATATTTTGAAAGATGAAATCTCCAGAAAACTGAGATTAATCTTGTCGTTTTGACGTAATCACAGTAACTAGCGCTGATTTTGACTTAACCATTTCTTTCAATAAAACATTCTGAATAGCCAAATCTTTTGACTTTTAATCTGATGCTGTAGTTTCTTGTCTTAAGACTTGTGGACTGCAGAGTCTGAGTGCACGTAGAAACAGTCCAGAAGCTACATAAATAAATCCTTGTGAAGTAATGGGCCTGGTAGGCACTACAGATGAGCAGCAACGCGACTGCTTCGAAATGCTTGCTCTTAGACGAATAACTTATAGAGGGTTCAACAGGACGTGGTGTTCGGCCCTCCACCTTCAACAGGAATCATCACTGAGGCAACTAAGTCGTCACTAATATTCGCATGAATTATAGTGACAGAACGAACATGCCGTGACCTTGGGATGACTGCAGGATGGTATGAAGTCAACAGAAGACCAATGTGATGATTTGTTGTGAAAGACGGATCCGTGGTGACTTGTAGTGGCCCATGGCTGGTCCAGGGAGAATTGTTGACATTCTTGACGGGGGGTCACGGTGTAGGTCTGAGTGATTCAGTAGGTCTTAGTGACTCAGGAGGGTCCCTCGTTGTCTGGTGGTGACTCAGTAAGCGTCCCTCATTGGTAATAACTCAGGAAGGGTCCTTCGTGGTCTGGTAGTGACTCAGGAAGGGTCCCGCGTTGTCTGGTAGTGACTCAGGAAGGGTCCCGCGTTGTCTGGTAGTGACTCAGCAAGCGTCCTTCATTGGTAGTGACTCAGGAAGGGTCCTTCGTGGTCTGGAAGTGACTCAGGATGTGCTCCTCCCCACACATCATCTCTGCATATCGTTCCATACGCTCGTTATGGGCATTCTGGGCCTCCTCGTAGGTAGCGCAAAAGGCGTGCTCGTGGGGATGCCCGTAGTCTTGGAAAGAGGTTTTAGCAGCGCTGACGTCACGTTTGGGCACCAGTAGTCCACGGAAGACCTGTGGGGGAGATGAATTTATAATACAGTCAGATGCCAATGACGTTTGTAACAATACATGACATAATTCAAGCTTCAGGCAGTGGAGAGAGAGAATACTATACATACCTTCAACAGTTTCCTGGCGAAGTGCGAACAGCTATGCGTGTTGTTGAGTGCCATTGCAGTGCCTCCCTTCTGCCGTCAGTTCCGACAATGACTGGCCGCTGGAATCTCCCTGGCTATATACCCCCAACCCTAGCCAACACGGTGTCCGAATCCTCTCCCCGGAAGAACAACCAGGAGCAGGTTCACACAGCTTTATTTTCTTGACGTAACTTCTAAGCGTCCTCAACTTTTTCTCTGAAGACGAAGAGAGTTATAATGAAATTTCTTAATTACGTTGAATGCTCAAGAAATGTATGTTAAAGATGTTAGTAGAGAGGAAGCCAGCGGCACGCGTCGGAAGGGAGGCGCGTGCAGGTGGCGCGTGTGGGAACGCGTGTTGGGCTGCCGTCTCACGCGTGTGGCTCATCATCCTACGTCCGCCAGCCACCGCCCTAACCAACCCACTCAATACGTAAGTTTTAGATTATTCTCCGTAAATTGAAAAGAAAAATAAGGCATTACGAGCGCTAGACGACATTCACAACTGCCTCTTACCCGGCCACATATAAATTTTGGAAGAAATAGGTCCGAAAATATGAAAGTGATGTCAGGTCATGTTGCAATATCAACAGTAAACCAGAAGTGAACACAATTTTGCACTGCACATTATGTCTCCACCGGCAGTTGCTACAACTTGTAATTTTGGAACTTACATGTCCGTAGTGTCTGTTTGTTGAACATAAACACGACATATGTCCTCAAAAAAAAAAATACAATACAAATGGACCCCAATAGAAATCAATCTTTCTATGTGGATTTGCTGTATTATCCTAGATTAACCCTTCTGTCCTCACCATTGTGTCAACAATAATGATAAATGTAACATTTTAACTGCGTAATAAATGTGCAGTCCGTTTGAAATATCCAGGTAAAAACACCTGTTTGTTAAACCTGTATAAAACTACCAACCACAACAATTAAACTACCTATCACAACAATTAAACTACCTATCACAACAATTAAACTACCTATCACAACAATTAAACTACCTATCACAACAATTAAACTACCTACCACAACAATTAAAACACTGGTAACTAAATTGACGACCCCTTTTCCGAAGAGTCTACATTACGTATATATCAATTAAAACTACGAACAAACACATGATTAGTAATAAATGTTGGAGAGAGAGAGAGAGAGACATAGGGGGGAATAAGAGAAGGATAGCTGCAGTACGAGAGTTTGGTTGTTGGTGTGCGGAGGCGTGTGGCGGACGTGTGTCAGCGCTGCCTGGGAGCACTGCTAACACACGTTCTCACGGCCACGTATGAAGAGCAACAGCTTCATAACCAAAGCTGTTTGCTCGTTACCAACTATGCTAATAGATAGAGCGTCGCCGGGTTCCCACACAACTTTTCCTCATGACTGATAAAAAAAATAATTAACTTGCTGTTGTTGTTGCCGTCACTGCATGCGACGTTGTTGTACTGTAATCATGCACAGGTGTAGTCCTATCACCTGGGCACATATCACAAATATATCTGACATACGTCACTCATATAACACACAATACATATGTACTTATCTGGGGGAGAAGAGGATTTCTGTATTCATATACTACAAGCATTAACGGGAAGTCCTTCAGAGCTACCATTACAAGACTGGGGGACTGACCACCTCATAACTACTGCTACAATACTGAGGGACTGACCACCTCATAACTACTGCTACAAGACTGAAGGACTGACCACCTCATAACTACTGCTACAATACTGAGGGACTGACCACCTCATAACTACTGCTACAAGACTGAGGGACTGACCACATCATAACTACTGCTACAATACTGAGGGACTGACCACCTCATAACTACTGCTACAAGACTGAGGGACTGACCACATCATAACTACTGCTACAATACTGAGGGACTGACCACCTCATAACTACTGCTACAAGACTGAGGGACTGACCACCTCATAACTACTGCTACAAGACTGACCACCTCATAACTACTGCTACAAGACTGAGGGGCTGACCATCTCATAACTACTACTGCTACAAAACTGAGGGACTGACCACCTCATAACTACTGCTACAAAACTGAGGGACTGACTACCTTATAACTACTGCTACAAGACTGAGGGACTGACCACCTTATAACTACTGCTACAAGACTGAGGGACTGACCACCTTATAACTACTGCTACAAGACTGAGGGACTGACCACCTCATAACTACTGCTACAAAACTGAGGGACTGACTACCTTATAACTACTGCTACAAGACTGAGGGATTGATCAACTCATAACTACTGCTACAAGACTGAGGGACTGACCATCTCATAACTACTGCTACAAGACTGAGGGACTGACCACCTCATAACTACTGCTACAAGACTGAGGGACTGACCACCTCATAACTACTGCTACAAGACTGAGGGATTGATCACCTCATAACTACTGCTACAAGACTGAGGGACTGACCACCTCATAACTACTGCTACAAGACTGAGGGACTGACCACCTCATAACTACTGTTACAAGACTGAGGGACTGACCACCTCATAACTACTGCTACAAGACTGAGGGACTGACCACCTCATAACTACTGCTACAAAACTGAGGGACTGACCACCTCGTAACTACTACAAGGGTGAGGGGCTGAGCTTCTCATTACTACTACAAGAGTGAGGGACTGACCACCTCATATCTACTGCTACAAGATTGAGGGACTGACCACCTCATAACTACTGCTACAAGACTGAGGGACTGACCACCTCATAACTACTGCTACAAAACTGAGGGACTGACCACCTCATAACTACTGCTACAAGATTGAGGGGCTGACCATCTCATAACTACTGCTACAAGACTGAGGGACTGACCACCTCATAACTGCTACTACAAGGCTGAGGGACTGACCACCTCATAACTACTACAAGACTGAGGAACTAACCACCTCATAACTACTGCTGCAAGACTGAGGAACTGACCACCTCATAACTACTACTACAAGGCTGAGGGACTGACCACCTCATAACTGCTACTACAAGGCTGAGGGACTGACCACCTCATTACTACTACAAGGCTGAGGAACTGACCACCTCATTACTACTACAAGGCTGAGGAACTGACCACCTCATTACTACTACAAGGCTGAGGAACTGACCACCTCATTAATCTACTACAAGGCTGAGGGACTGACCACCTCATTACTACTACAAGGCTGAGGAACTGACCACCTCATTACTACTACAAGGTTGAGGGACTGATCACCTCATTACTACTACAAGGCTGAGGAACTGACCACCTCATTACTACTACAAGGTTGAGGGACTGACCACCTCATTACTACTACAAGGCTGAGGAACTGACCACCTCATTACTACTACAAGGCTGAGGGACTGACCACCTCATTACTACTACAAGGCTGAGGAACTGACCACCTCATTACTACTACAAGGCTGAGGGACTGACCACCTCATTACTACTACAAGGCTGAGGAACTGACCACTATTTCAAATACAAATAAAACCTAACCTAACCTCTCATTCCTCACCTTACCTCCCAGCCACCTAGCTTCCCAGCCACCCAGTCACACCTTACATCCCAGCCACCTAGCTTCCCAGCCACCCAGTCACACCTTACCTCCCAGCCACCTAGCTTCCCAGCCACCCAGTCACACCTTACCTCCCAGCCACCTAGCTTCCCAGCCACCCAGTCACACCTTACCTCCCAGCCACCTAGCTTCCCAGCCACCCAGTCACACCTTACCTCCCAGCCACCTAGCTTCCCAGCCACCCAGTCACACCTTACCTCTCGGCCACCCAGTCACACCTTACCTCCCAGCCACCTAGCTTCCCAGCCACCCAGTCACACCTTACCTCCCAGCCACCTAGCTTCCCAGCCACCCAGTCACACCTTACCTCCCAGCCACCCAGTCACACCTTACCTCCCAGCCACCTAGCTTCCCAGCCACCCAGTCACACCTTACCTCCCAGCCACCTAGCTTCCCAGCCACCTAGATTCCCAGCCACCCAGTCACACCTTACCTCCCAGCCACCTAGCTTCCCAGCCACCCAGTCACACCTTACCTCCCAGCCACCTAGCTTCCCAGCCACCCAGTCACACCTTACCTCTCAGCCACCTAGCTTCCCAGCCACCCAGTCACACCTTACCTCCCAGCCACTTAGCTTCCCAGCCACCCAGTCACACCTTACCTCCCAGCCACCTAGCTTCCCAGCCACCCAGTCACACCTTACCTCCCAGCCACCTAGCTTCCCAGCCACCCAGTCACACCTTACCTCCCAGCCACCTAGCTTCCCAGCCACCCAGTCACACCTTACCTCCCAGCCACCTAGCTTCCCAGCCACCCAGTCACACCTTACCTCCCAGCCACCTAGCTTCCCAGCCACCCAGTCACACCTTACCTCCCAGCCACCTAGCTTCCCAGCCAGCCAGTCACACCTTACCTCCCAGCCACCTAGCTTCCCAGCCACCCAGTCACACCTTACCTCCCAGCCACCTAGCTTCCCAGCCACCCAGTCACACCTTACCTCCCAGCCACCTAGCTTCCCAGCCACCCAGTCACACCTTACCTCCCAGCCACCTAGCTTCCCAGCCACCCAGTCACACCTTACCTCCCAGCCACCTAGCTTCCCAGCCACCCAGTCACACCTTACCTCCCAGCCACCTAGCTTCCCAGCCACCTAGCTTCCCAGCCACCCAGTCACACCTTACCTCCCAGCCACCTAGCTTCCCAGCCACCCAGTCACACCTTACCTCCCAGCCACTTAGCTTCCCAGCCACCCAGTCACACCTTACCTCTCAGCCACCTAGCTTCCCAGCCACCCAGTCACACCTTACCTCCCAGCCACCTAGCTTCCCAGCCACCCAGTCACACCTTACCTCCCAGCCACCTAGCTTCCCAGCCACCCAGTCACACCTTACCTCCCAGCCACCTAGCTTCCCAGCCACCCAGTCACACCTTACCTCCCAGCCACCTAGCTTCCCAGCCACCCAGTCACACCTTACCTCCCAGCCACCTAGCTTCCCAGCCACCCAGTCACCTGCCCTAGAAACAGGTTATCAACAACGGGATCACTAGTTTAGCTTTCGGCACTGTTCCAGTTTTCATTACAAGAACAGACTGAGAAAAAACTTAAAACATTTCATACGAACATAAAAAGGAAGGAACACTGCAGAAGGCCTACTGGCCCATACGAAGCAGATAAATTTATAGAAAGATTTAATTAATTTTTGGGGGGTTTGTTTCTAAGATGTGTAAGTAAAAGCAAGGGTGGCAGATAATCAAGGATACCACATAAACAAGGATGCCACACAATCAAGGAGCCAAATAATCAAAGGTGCCAGATAATCAAGGGTGTTAAATAATCTATGGACCTATAAAGCCCAAAAGGAGACCAACTGCGGCCTCGGGAGGCCAATTAAACCCAAAATGAAAATTAAGACCGATGAGAGGCCGATCAGATCACAGAGAGACCGATTAAGAGTTTGAGACCAATTGAACGAGAGTGATTAATAGCCAAGAGAGATAAATTATGCCTAATGTAAGCCCGATCAAGAGCACAGGGATATCGAATTAGACTAAAACGAGACCGATTAAAACCAAAGGGAGACCGAGTTAGACCAAATGGCAATCGAAACAGCTGAGTGGGAATTACCGGCGCTTATATAACCTCTGAGAATGACTGCCAGACGGATTATCAGACAGGAGGGTAAATGTGGCATTAAATGCTTGGATAAAATAGGATAAACAGCTTGATGGCCGTGGGACAGCCAAATGTATCGATTGATCCCGTCGAGGTCTGGGAAAACTGTCAAGAAATATTTGGCAGATCAATAAGCGGAAGTGACGCAACTGAAACTATCGTACATCCGCGCTATAATGTTTATCTTAATATGAATTTATAATATATGTATATATATATATATATATATATATATATATATATATATATATATATATATATATATATATATATATATATATATGTGGTAAGTATTGTTTTCAAAGCACCAATTTGGTTTATGATTTTTTAATGACCTGAAATTTAAAAAAAAAAAAAGTCATTGCTACTACACCAGAGACCAATTTTCAGACTTTTACTCAAGTAGAGCCAGCCTGTTGGGTCTGGCAGACCAGCCGGTTAGGTCTGGCAGGCCTAGGTAGCTCTTACAACCTGACTCATCCCACATAATAATATTGGCATAGCATTAAAAAAAAAATTGGTTCAGAATGATTCATAGGTCTAGTGTCCCAGTGTTTACAAGAAATAAATCTCATCTTTAGCTACAAAGCTCAGTGGATTTTTGTTTTAGTGTCCGTGGTTTGCTTTTAGTGTCCGTGGTTTCTTTTTAGTGTCCGTGGTTTCTTTTTAGTGTCCGTGGTTTGCTTTTAGTGTCCGTGGTTTTTTTTAGTGTCCGTGGTTTGTTTGTAGTGTCCGTGGTTTGTTTTTAGTGCCCGTGGTTTGTTTTTAGTGTCCGTGGTTTGCTTTTAGTGTCCGTGGTTTATTTTTAGTGTCCGTGGTTTGCTTTTAGTGTCCGTGGTTTGTTTTTAGTGTCCGTGGTTTATTTTTAGTGTCCGTGATTTGGTTTTAGTGTCCGTGGTTTTTTTTAGTGTCCGTGGTTTGTTTGTAGTGTCCGTGGTTTGTTTGTAGTGTCCGTGGTTTGTTTTTAGGGTCCGTGGTTTGCTTTTAGTGTCCGTGGTTTGTTTTTAGTGTCCGTGGTTTGCTTTTAGTGTCCGTGGTTTGTTTTTTAGTGTCCATGGTTTATTTTTAGTGTCCGTGATTTGTTTTTAGTGTCCGTGGTTTATTTTTAGTGTCCGTGATTTGTTTTTAGTGTCCGTGGTTCGTTTTTATTTTTATAGATCTCGTTCCTCTCAAGGAATATTTCTTGATGTCGGTAAGGAGGTTCTTGTTCCTGGAAACATCACCTGTTCTCACTTCCCCAGGATCAAACCTCATTGCCTCCCATTCCGCAGGCGCTGGATGACCTCCCTACGGATTTAGTGCTTCCCTTGATTAATAATAATAATGTAGTTCCCACGGTTCGTCTTTAGTTCCCACCGTTAACCAATATTTCCCACGGCCGGAAGTGGTAACAGATGCAACGGGAGGATGGGGGAGGGGGATCTCAGCTGTTAGCCTTCCCTCTCCCGTCCACGTTCCCCTCTCCCCCCCCGTCCCCTCTTTCCACCCCTCTTCCCCATAATCTCCCCTCACCTGGGAATGGCTGGGAATGGCTGGAGTTCCAAATGAATTGAAACTGAGAACCTTGATTACTGTTGCTGGGAGTGTGGGAATTGTGGGGTGAGAGAGATCCCAAATTATCGGTGATTATCCTTCCATGGAAGAGGAGTCTGGGAGAGGTGGTGGATGGAAAGTGAGGGACGGATGGGAGGGATACAGGGAATAGAGAGGAATATGGAGGGGGAGGCGTGATTAGGAGATAAGAACATTGCAGTAGGCCTTCTCGCTCAGGCTAATAAATAGCTTAATAATATTTATTTCTAGAAGTTCGAGGTATACAGGGTATATATACTATTATATAGAAAGCCCCTTGTTATGCAGAGCATTTCGGGCAAATTAGGTCAAGTTTGTCCCCAGGATGCGACCCATACCAGTCGACTAACACCCAGGTACCTATTTTACTAATAGGTGAACATGGACAACAGGTGTCTTAAGGAAACACGTCCTTATGTTTCTACCCGTACCGGGGATCGACCCCCGGACCTCATTATGAGAGCTGTTCCAGTCACTGTATTGTACCTGTTTATTCTTTATGTGTATGTCCACTCCAGTATAATTGTGCTCACCTAATTGTGATTATACGGGTTGATTCACAGCTCCTGGCCTCGCCTCTTCACTAGTCGCTACCAGGTCATTCTCCCTGCTCCCCGAGTTTTATCATACCTCTTCCTAAAGCTATGTATGGATCCTGCCTCCACTACATCACTCTCCAGGCTATTCCACTTCCTGACAACTCTATGACTGAAACAGAACTTACTAACATTTATATAACTCATCTGAGTTTTCAACTTCCAATTGTGACCCCTTGTTGCTGTGTCCCATCTCTGGAACATCCTGTCTCTATCCACCTTGTCGATTCCTCTCAGTAATTTATAGGTGTATTTACTTCGGTGTAAATACACTAAGAGTATACTTTCATTCCTTAGGTATTAAAGTATTGTTTACCAGTGATAAACAAGTGTCATGCAGCCTTAATGGCCCTCGTTTTGTCCATATATTTTATGCCTCCATTAACCAGATAATACACAAGTAATAATATCAGCATTAATTTGTTTAAGTAACCTTTCCGTATATAAAACTGAGCATTTCAATCTATTGTTCCCAGTCATGTCCCGTAAAGACGACTTTACAATCTTATTCATTTCCCATTTTTATGCCTGTTACCCGTTTGCACACTTCAGTTTTCTCGCTCTCCCTTCCCATTCTCCGACCTCCAACACTTAATTAAGTACGTCATTTAAGAAGAAAAATAAAAGTCTGCTGCCGCAGAAAGCTCCTGCAGTCTCCAGGCTGCAGAAAGCCACTGCAGTCTCCAGGCTGCACTGCAGCAGCCTGCAGAATATATGGTGTTGAAAGACTTGTTACCATCATTAGACAGAATTCCTGTCTGAACCCAAAGGTAACAGAGCTACAGTAGACCACCTGTGGGACTAACACTAACAGAGCTACAGTAGACCACCTGTGGGACTAACACTAACAGAGCTACAGTAGACCACCTGTGGGACTAACACTAACAGAGCTACAGTAGACCACCTGTGGGACTAACACTAACAGAGCTACAGTAGACCACCTGTGGGACTAACACTAACAGAGCTACAGTAGACCACCTGTGGGACTAACACTAACATAACTACACTAGACCACCTGTGGGACTAACACTAACATAGCTACAGTAGACCACCTGTGGGACTAACGCTAACATAACTACACTAGACCACTTGTGAGACTAACACTAACATAACTACAGTAGACCACCTGTGAGACTAACACTAACATAACTACACTAGACCACTTGTGAGACTAACACTAACATAACTACACTAGACCACTTGTGAGACTAACACTAACATAACTACACTAGACCACCTGTGAGACTAACACTAACATAGCTACAGTAGACCACCTGTGGGACTAACACTAACATAACTACACTAGACCACCTGTGGGACTAACACTAACATAACTACACTAGACCACCTGTGAGACTAACACTAACATAACTACACTAGACCACCTGTGAGACTAACACTAACATAGCTACAGTAGACCACCTGTGGGACTAACACTAACATAACTACACTAGACCACTTGTGAGACTAACACTAACATAACTACACTAGACCACCTGTGAGACTAACACTAACATAGCTACAGTAGACCACCTGTGGGACTAACACTAACATAACTACACTAGACCACTTGTGAGACTAACACTAACATAACTACACTAGACCACCTGTGAGACTAACACTAACATAGCTACAGTAGACCACCTGTGGGACTAACACTAACATAGCTACAGTAGACCACCTGTGGAACTAACACTAACATAGCTACAGTAGACCACCTGTGGGACTAACACTAACATAGCTACAGTAGACCACCTGTGGAACTAACACTAACATAGCTACAGTAGACCACCTGTGGGACTAACACTAACATAGCTACAGTAGACCACCTGTGGGACTAACACTAACATAGCTACAGTAGACCACCTGTGGGACTAACACTAACATAGCTACAGTAGACCACCTGTGGGACTAACACTAACATAACTACAGTAGACCACCTGTGGGACTAACACTAACATAGCTACAGTAGACCACCTGTGGGACTAACACTAACATAGCTACAGTAGACCACCTGTGGGACTAACACTAACATAACTACAGTAGACCACCTGTGGGACTAACACTAACATAGCTACAGTAGACCACCTGTGGGACTAACACTAACATATCTACAGTAGACCACCTGTGGGACTAACACTAACATAACTACAGTAGACCACCTGTGGGACTAACACTAACATAGCTACAGTAGACCACCTGTGGGACTAACACTAACATAGCTACAGTAGACCACCTGTGGGACTAACACTAACATAGCTACAGTAGACCACCTGTGGGACTAACACTAACATAGCTATAGTAGACCACCTGTGGGACTAACACTAACATAACTACAGTAGACCACCTGTGGGACTAACACTAACATAGCTACACTAGACCACCTGTGGGACTAACACTAACATAGCTACAGTAGACCACCTGTGGGGATAACACTAACATAGCTACAGTAGACCACCTGTGAGTCTAACACTAACATAGCTACAGTAGACCACTTGTGGGACTAACACTAACATAACTACAGTAGACCACCTGTGGGACTAACACTAACATAGCTACAGTAGACCACCTGTGGGTCTAACACTAACATAGCTATAGTAGACCACCTGTGGGTCTAACACTAACATACCTACAGTAGACCACCTGTGGGTCTAACACTAACATAGCTACAGTAGACTACCTGGGGACTGACACTAACATAGCTACAGTACACCACCTGTGGGTCTAACACTAACATAGCTATAGTAGACCACCTGCGGGACTAACAAGAACATAGCTACAGTAGACCAGCTCTGGGTCTAACACTAACATAGCTACAGTAGACCACCTGTGGGACTAACACTAACATAGCTACAGTAGGCTATCAGTGGGACTTGCACTAACATAGCTACAGTAGACCACCTGTGGGACTAACACTAATATAGCTACAGTAGACCACCAGTGGGACTAACACTAACATAGCTACAGTAGACCACCAGTGGGACTAACACTAACATAGCTACAGTAGACCACCTGTGGGACTAACACTAACAAAGCTACAGTAGACCACCTGTGGGACTAGCACTAACATAGCTACAGTAGACCACCTGTGGGACTAACACTAACATAGCTACAGTAGACCACCAGTGGGACTAGCACTAACATAGCTACAGTAGACCACCTGTGGGACTAACACTAACATAGCTACAGTAGACCACCTGTGGGACTAACACTAACATAGCTACAGTAGACCACCTGTGGGACTAACACTAACATAGCTATAGTAGACCACCTGTGGGACTAACACTAAGATAGCTACAGTAGACCACCTGTGGGTCTAGCATTAACATAGCTACAGTAGACCACCTGTGGGACTAACACTAACATAGCTACAGTAGACCATCTGTGAGTCTAACACTAACATAGCTACAGTAGACCACCTGTGGGTCTAACACTAACATAGCTACAGTAGACCACCTCTGGGTCTAACACTAACATAGCTACAGTAGACCACGTGTGGGACTAACACTAACATAGCTACAGTAGACCACCTGTGGGACTAACACTAACATAGCTACAGTAGACCACCTGTGGGACTAACACTAACATAACTACAGTAGACCACCTGTGGGACTAACACTAACATAGCTACAGTAGACCACCTGTGGGACTAACACTAACATAGCTACAGTAGACCACCTGTGGGACTAACACTAACATAGCTACAGTAGACCACCTGTGGGACTAACACTAACATAGCTACAGTAGACCATCTGTGGGACTAACACTAACATAACTACACTAGACCACCTCTGAGACTAACACTAACATAGCTACAGTAGACCACCTGTGGGACTAACACTAACATAGCTACAGTAGACCACCTGTGGGACTAACACTAACATAACTACAATAGACCACCTGTGAGACTAACACTAACATAGCTACAGTAGACCACGTGTGGGACTAACACTAACATAGCTACAGTAGACCACCTGTGGGACTAACACTAACATAGCTACAGTAGACCACCTGTGGGACTAACACTAACATAACTACACTAGACCACTTGTGAGACTAACACTAACATAGCTACAGTAGACCACCTGTGGGACTAACACTAACATAGCTACAGTAGACCACCTGTGGGACTAACACTAACATAACTACAGTAGACCACCTGTGAGACTAACACTAACATAGCTACAGTAGACCACGTGTGGGACTAACACTAACATAGCTACAGTAGACCACCTGTGGGACTAACACTAACATAGCTACAGTAGACCACCTGTGGGACTAACACTAACATAGCTACAGTAGACCACCTGTGGGACTAACACTAACATAACTACAGTAGACCACCTGTGGGACTAACACTAACATAGCTACAGTAGACCACCTGTGGGTCTAACACTAACATAGCTACAGTAGACCACCTGTGGGGATAACACTAACATAGCTACAGTAGACCACCTGTGAGTCTAACACTAACATAGCTACAGTAGACCACCTGTGAGACTAACACTAACATAACTACAGTAGACCACCTGTGGGACTAACACTAACATAGCTACAGTAGACCACCTGTGGGACTAACACTAACATAGCTACAGTAGACCACCTGTGGGACTAACACTAACATAGCTACAGTAGACCACCTGTGGGTCTAACACTAACATAGCTGTAGTAGACCACCTGTGGGACTAACACTAACATAGCTACAGTAGACCACCTCTGGGTCTAACACTAACATAGCTACAGAAGACCACCTGTGGGACTAACACTAACATAGCTACAGTAGACCATCAGTGGGACTAACACTAAGATAGCTACAGTAGACCACCTGTGGGACTAACACTAATATAGCTACAGTAGACCACCTGTGGGACTAACACTAACATAGCTACAGTAGACCACCAGTGGGACTAGCACTAACATAGCTACAGTAGACCACCTGTGGGACTAACACTAACATAGCTATAGTAGACCACCTGTGGGACTAACACTAACATAGCTACAGTAGACCACCTGTGGGACTAACACTAACATAGCTACAGTAGACCACCTGTGGGACTAACACTAACATAGCTACAGTAGACCACCTGTGGGACTAACACTAACATAGCTACAGTAGACCACCTGTGGGACTAACACTAACATAGCTACAGTAGACCACCTGTGGGACTAACACTAACATAGCTACAGTAGACCACCTGTGGGACTAACACTAACATAGCTACAGTAGACCACCTGTGGGACTAACACTAACATAGCTACAGTAGACCACCTGTGGGACTAACACTAACATAGCTACAGTAGACCACCTGTGGGACTAACACTAACATAGCTGGCCGCACTGAGACGAGCAACGGTCATACTTCAGTAACACAGTCAACGTTTTCTGTGGCTCCAAGTTTACACTCCAAGCACCTGAGAATCATGTTTGCACACAACACTGTAAAAATGTGCCGATGAAGCCTCATGTGTAACACTTAGGTTTCTTCATTGCCTAAACATTGCGCCTGTACGACTGGTTCCTTCAGTCGAATACAGGCGTTTATAACACTGAAAGCAGCAGTAAATAAATGTATCCAAGTGTTATTCATCGACATGTCGGTACTGTGCACTATCAATGTTTGGACTGTCATAATAGATATCACAAATTACTCCTGTGTTGATCAGAACAGCTGCCGGGTCACCGCATGGAGAAGACCCGGGCCAGGACCTGTCCTGGCGAACCTATCTTTTCCTGATCAGAACAGGATCAGGAATTAGCTGTGATAATGCCAGTGACAAGGTAGATAGGATGGCGTGTAGCATGACGGGGTGTGAGTTACAACTGTGCCTCAGGCTTTATCATGCTTCTGAAGAAAGAAATAGGCTGATGTACATGCTCCATTTCCTTTGTATTTTGTTTCGTGGGGCTTCTGTCTACTATTTTTTTGTCAGGGCAAAAGAAAAAATAATTTTAGTAATGGATTGATCACATCTTTACCTCTGCACTTCTTCTGCTGTCTCCAATTTTAATCACCTCTGTATTCGACTAAAGAAGTCTGCTGTGTAGGCAACACGTTTAAGAATTAAAGATACTAAAGAGCCTCACATATGTCTTGTTCATCATAACAATGAGCTGGTAGATATTGTTGGGGGTAGATAGCCTAATCTGGTTTTAGTGTTGATACTGAGGTAATGCTGCTCTCCTTACAGCCTAGACAGGATCTTCCTTGATCAGTAGCTACGTGTAGATATTGATTTAGTTGACTTTTATTACCCCCTACTATGAATATCATGGCAGTACTCTAATTCATATTGTTTGAAACTATGTGTAACTGGGTAAACCCATAATACTGGTATAATGTGTAGGAGGTTATCTCCTGGTTGTATGCACCTTGTGTAGTCACACCTTCACCTGCCACCAAAGGAAACAGCCGTCAAAGGCACAGACATAGCCTTTGGCTATCAGTTTAGGAGTCGTTCTGGTGCAGAGGCTAGTATTGCTCTGAGTAATAGTGTATTTGTCATCGGGCCGGGCCAAGATCGGCCCTGTTGTACCTAGTTACATAATCATCGTCTATTGCAACTTGGCTTATAAATTATCCCTTATAACTGACAAGACCACTGATTAAGGCCAAAGAGGCCTGAGCTTGCTACCATCTGCAGCTCATAAGACTGCCATCCCCACGAGCCCCTTTGAGGCGGGGTAGATGGCAGACCAGAGGCCTAGCTTCTCCCTACGAGCCCCGTGAGGGCGGGGAATGTGGCTAGGCCTGGGGACACTTGGTCCCAAAGATGAGAAGGTACTGTACCTCCTCCCATGGGAGACTTAAGTCTCGAGACACTCCCCAGATAGGGAGCCAAGGCCGGGTCACCACTACTTGGAAAAGACCCGGGCCGGGAGAATACCGGCGAATAAAAAAAAAAAAAAAAAAAAAAGATTAAGGCCAATGAACCATCTTACCATCTTGTAACAGTTACTGTCGCCAGTATAAAAGTCATCTTGCTTAATGATATTACCTCCGGTCAGACTCGCAGTCAAACACAGGAACCACTAGCCCATGACCCAAAAAATTAGTTCTGAAAACTATATACACGATCATGTGCAGCATATTTGAGATATCTGTAGTAATACAGTGGCAGAGTATACGTACAGTATACAAATAAGACACAATGCGGGTTATGGCATGCTATTGAGAAGAAGTTTCGCTCATTAGGGCCTATATAAAATCATTAATAAGCTCTCTGGTGAACCAAACGTCTTCACAATAAAATGCCACAACCCGTATTGTCTTATTTACACTTTAAGTGAGACTCTTGACCAAGCAGAGTCTACCAGGTTTAACTTGTGTAATACGAAGCAAGTGAACGATCCTCCACACACAGTTGGATACCCTACTTGTTTACCTTCAGTATATTTACTGACAACTCTGTCACCAATAATTGTAATCCTGCGTAATTTACGATTTCTTTGATTTATTTTGTATCTTTTTGAGTAAAACAAAATAAGGAATTATTCCTGAAATTAAAAATATTTTTCAGTAATAGTAAATTGTCCTTAGGGTGAAATTTGCATATTTTTTCCTAGAAAATATAGAGGGGATCTACATTTTCCAGACTTTACGTCTTATGTTCCTCTGTGAATTTCATTGAACAGAGTCTGGTAGGTAATGGTGACTGAACAGTGTCTGGTAGGTAATGGTGACTGAACAGTGTCTGGTAGGTAATGGTGACTGAACGGTGTCTGGTAGGTAATGGTGACTGAACAGTGTCTGGTAGGTAATGGTGACTGAACGGTGTCTGGTAGGTAATGGTGACTGAACAGTGTCTGGTAGGTAATGGTGACTGAACGGTGTCTGGTAGGTAATGGTGACTGAACAGTGTCTGGTAGGTAATGGTGACTGAACAGTGTCTGGTAGGTAATGGTGACTGAACGGTGTCTGGTAGGTAATGGTGACTGAACAGTGTCTGGTAGGTAATGGTGACTGAACAGTGTCTGGTAGGTAATGGTGACTGAACAGTGTCTGGTAGGTAATGGTGACTGAACAGTGTCTGGTAGGTAATGGTGACTGAACAGTGTCTGGTAGGTAATGGTGACTGAACAGTGTCTGGTAGGTAATGGTGACTGAACGGTGTCTGGTAGGTAATGGTGACTGAACAGTGTCTGGTAGGTAATGGTGACTGAACAGTGTCTGGTAGGTAATGGTGACTGAACAGTGTCTGGTAGGTAATGGTGACTGAACAGTGTCTGGTAGGTAATGGTGACTGAACAGTGTCTGGTAGGTAATGGTGACTGAACGGTGTCTGGTAGGTAATGGTGACTGAACAGTGTCTGGTAGGTAATGGTGACTGAACAGTGTCTGGTAGGTAATGGTGACTGAACAGTGTCTGGTAGGTAATGGTGACTGAACAGTGTCTGGTAGGTAATGGTGACTGAACAGTGTCTGGTAGGTAATGGTGACTGAACAGTGTCTGGTAGGTAATGGTGACTGAACAGTGTCTGGTAGGTAATGGTGACTGAACAGTGTCTGGTAGGTAATGGTGACTGAACAGTGTCTGGTAGGTAATGGTGACTGAACAGTGTCTGGTAGGTAATGGTGACTGAACAGTGTCTGGTAGGTAATGGTGACTGAACAGTGTCTGGTAGGTAATGGTGACTGAACAGTGTCTGGTAGGTAATGGTGACTGAACAGTGTCTGGTAGGTAATGGTGACTGAACAGTGTCTGGTAGGTAATGGTGACTGAACAGTGTCTGGTAGGTAATGGTGACTGAACAGTGTCTGGTAGATAATGGTGTACGGACAGTGTCTGGTAGGTAATGGTGACTGAACAGTGTCTGGTAGGTAATGGTGACTGAACAGTGTCTGGTAGGTAATGGTGACTGAACAGTGTCTGGTAGGTAATGGTGACTGAACAGTGTCTGGTAGGTAATGGTGACTGAACAGTGTCTGGTAGGTAATGGTGACTGAACAGTGTCTGGTAGGTAATGGTGACTGAACAGTGTCTGGTAGGTAATGGTGACTGAACGGTGTCTGGTAGGTAATGGTGACTGAACAGTGTCAGGTAGGTAATGGTGACTGAACAGTGTCAGGTAGGTAATGGTGACTGAACAGTGTCTGGTAGGTAATGGTGACTGAACGGTGTCTGGTAGGTAATGGTGACTGAACAGTGTCAGGTAGGTAATGGTGACTGAACAGTGTCAGGTGGGTAATGGTGACTGAACAGTGTCTGGTAGGTAATGGTGACTGAACAGTGTCTGGTAGGTAATGGTGACTGAACAGTGTCTGGTAGGTAATGGTGACTGAACGGTGTCTGGTAGGTAATGGTGACTGAACAGTGTCTGGTAGGTAATGGTGACTGAACAGTGTCAGGTAGGTAATGGTGACTGAACAGTGTCTGGTAGGTAATGGTGACTGAACAGTGTCTGGTAGGTAATGGTGACTGAACAGTGTCTGGTAGGTAATGGTGACTGAACAGTGTCTGGTAGGTAATGGTGACTGAACAGTGTCTGGTAGGTAATGGTGACTGAACAGTGTCAGGTAGGTAATGGTGACTGAACAGTGTCAGGTAGGTAATGGTGACTGAACAGTGTCAGGTAGGTAATGGTGACTGAACAGTGTCTGGTAGGTAATGGTGACTGAACAGTGTCAGGTAGGTAATGGTGACTGAACAGTGTCTGGTAGGTAATGGTGACTGAACAGTGTCTGGTACGTAATGGTGACTGAACAGTGTCAGGTAGGTAATGGTGACTGAACAGTGTCTGGTAGGTAATGGTGACTGAACGGTGTCTGGTAGGTAATGGTGACTGAACGGTGTCAGGTAGGTAATGGTGACTGAACGGTGTCAGGTAGGTAATGGTGACTGAACAGTGTCAGGTAGGTAATGGTGACTGAACAGAGTCTGGTAGGTAATGGTGACTGAACAGTGTCTGGTAGGTAATGGTGACTGAACAGTGTCAGGTAGGTAATGGTGACTGAACGGTGTCTGGTAGGCAATGGTGACTGAACGGTGTCTGGTAGGTAATGGTGACTGAACGGTGTCTGGTAGGTAATGGTGACTGAACGGTGTCTGGTAGGTAATGGTGACTGAACAGTGTCAGGTAGGTAATGGTGACTGAACAGTGTCTGGTAGGTAATGGTGACTGAACGGTGTCTGGTAGGTAATGGTGACTGAACGGTGTCTGGTAGGTAATGGTGACTGAACAGTGTCTGGTAGGTAATGGTGACTGAACAGTGTCTGGTAGGTAATGGTGACTGAACAGTGTCTGGTAGGTAATGGTGACTGAACGGTGTCTGGTAGGTAATGGTGACTGAACGGTGTCTGGTAGGTAATGGTGACTGAACGGTGTCTGGTAGGTAATGGTGACTGAACAGTGTCTGGTAGGTAATGGTGACTGAACAGTGTCTGGTAGGTAATGGTGACTGAACGGTGTCTGGT
This sequence comes from Cherax quadricarinatus, assembly GCF_038502225.1. Classification (NCBI taxonomy): domain Eukaryota; kingdom Metazoa; phylum Arthropoda; class Malacostraca; order Decapoda; family Parastacidae; genus Cherax; species Cherax quadricarinatus. The sequence continues at coordinate 6,754,125 of NC_091292.1, forward strand.
AGGTAGTGGTGACTGAACAGTGTCTGGTAGGTAATGGTGACTGAACAGTGTCTGGTAGGTAATGGTGACTGAACAGTGTCTGGTAGGTAATGGTGACTGAACGGTGTCTGGTAGGTAATGGTGACTGAACGGTGTCTGGTAGGTAATGGTGACTGAACAGTGTCTGGTAGGTAATGGTGACTGAACGGTGTCTGGTAGTTAATGGTGACTGAACGGTGTCTGGTAGGTAATGGTGACTGAACGGTGTCTGGTAGGTAATGGTGACTGAACAGTGTCTGGTAGGTAATGGTGACTGAACGGTGTCTGGTAGGTAATGGTGACTGAACGGTGTCTGGTAGGTAATGGTGACTGAACGGTGTCTGGTAGGTAATGGTGACTGAACGGTGTCTGGTAGGTAATGGTGACTGAACAGTGTCTGGTAGGTAATGGTGACTGAACGGTGTCTGGTAGGTAGTGTTGTGCTCCCTTAATGACATTTGACGTTACTTCAATTCCGTTGCACCGTCATCGTCCCTACCATTCCCTCAGTCTTTTTTTTCTAACCTTTAAGGTCGGTACACTGAAGACCTTAATATACAAAAATACACTCGGGGCTTTTACGAGAGTTGTGCTACGACAAGTCAGTCTCGTTCCTTCAAAGAAGTTTCTATCATAAACCTTAACAGTGTGACTGAGTCTGTTAGGAAAATCGTAGCTGCTAACTTGGTCGACGCCTCGCACCAGGACAAGGAGAGCTTCAATAATAATAATAATAATAATAATAATAATAATAATAATAATAATAATAATAATAATAATAATAATAATAATAATAATATCTTTATTTCTACAAGTACATGTACAAGGTATACAGTCCTAGCTGACATCAGTGACATACTGCTAGAAAGCCGCTTGTTATGCTGAGTATTTCGGGCAAATTAGGTCAGTTTTGTCCCAGGATGCGACCCACACCAGTCGACTAACACCTAGGTACTCATTATTACTGATGGGTGAACATGGACAACCGGTGATCACCTTACAAAATTGATTACTTAAGGCGAGGGAGCAAAGGGGGAAAAATGGAGAGTTTTCAGTGCTTTTGATGCGATTTTTGTGTCTCATCTGATTGGCTTCGACACTTTAACTCTGATAACTTGATAAGGCAACTTCTGAGCGGCTTTAAACTTAATGTACAGGTGTAAATTAGGATATTATTCTGAGATAACAAGAGAAAACCTCCTGAGAAAGCTTGTGAGTTGGGGTTTCTTAATGGGAGATTTAAATTAGTCTGTGATGTGCATCGTCCTAATTTTAACATTTCTATTGAAGAAATTTGGATATTAGTTTTAAGGGGGGACTTACGAAAGCCTCTTCTGCTTAACTTCACATCCTCACCGTTCATATGTAACCACATTAGAAGCTGATGCCGCACTCTGCACTATTCCTTTTCACTGACTGGTGAAATATTTCCTCGATAAAAATTTCCAAATTCTGCACAAGCGTCTAATTTATAAACTTGTCTATTTTCTGAGGCACTGACATCACGTCCTTCCGAGTGTGCTGAGGTAGAGAGGGCTGGGGTCATGCAATACTGGGATACCTTTCCTGGATCACTAAGGTGCAGGAGTCAGGGATACGTCTGGTTCTTGTATTCCCGAGGAAACGATAAACCCGCTGGGGCCATACACCGTCTTGGGTATAAAGTACACAGAGTGGCTTTATATTACTTTATTTGTTTTATTTATTTTACAAATGATAAAAAATATGAAACTCGTTCATTTACACTAGACATTTACACGGTATTTACACTAGACATTTACACGGTATTTACACTAGACATTTACACGGTATTTACACTAGACATTTACACGGTATTTACACTAGACATTTACACGGTATTTACACTAGTCATTTACACGGTATTTACACAAGACGTTATTGCACTAAGACTAATGAAAATGATGGTGGTGGTGATGGTGGTAGTGGTGGTGGTAGTGGTGGTGGTAGTGGTGGTGGTAGTGGTGATGACGGTGGTGGTACTCATGGTGGTGGTGGTGATGGTGGTGATAGTAGGGGTAATGGTGGTGGTAGTGATGGTGATGGTAGCGTTGGTAGCGGTAGTGGTGGTGATGGTAGGAGTAATGGTGGTGATGGTGGTAGCGGTGATGGTGGTAGCGGTGATGGTGGTAGCGGTGATGGTGATAATGACGATGATGACTTTCACTATAAAGGTATTTTTTGGTAGTTTTTATATTGGCGATGATGATGATGGTGGTGGTGGATCCGGTGGTAGTGATGATAGTGGTAGTAATGTGGGAGGTATTGTTGATGGTGAGAGTAACGATGATACCTGGTCCCTAAAAGTTCACATCACAGCAATATGTAAGCTCAAAGCTCCACTCGATTCTCTCTCTCTCTCTATCTCTCTCTCTCTCTCTCTCTCTCTCTCTCTCTCTCTCTCTCTCTCTCTCTCTCTCTCTCTCTCTCTCTCTCTCTCTCTCTCTCTCTCTCTCTCTCTCTCTCTCTCTCTCTCTCTCTCTCTCTCTCTCTCTCTCTCTCTCTCTCTCTCTCTCTCTCTACACACACACACACACCTCGTGAGACTTATATATACAGTGCTTTGGCAGAGATAAAATATTACAGTGAGGCGTGGGCGTGCTGTGGGCTTCAATAAGCTATCTCAGCACCCCAGGGTCTATAAGGCTTGACTCCCGTGCCTGGAGGTTGCAACCCACCGGGGTTGTAAGCTGCGGGGTTGAGGCTTCCGGTGTTGCCGGAGAGGCTAAGGTTGGGTAGGTTGGTGGGTGCGTTGGCGGGGAAGGTGTGGGCGTTGAGGTTGAGATGGTAGTTGGCGTGGGGCGTGGAGGCAGTGCTCATGGTGACGGAGGGCACTTGAGGTGCCCCCGCTCCTGTGGTGGGCAGCCGGGGCACCTGCCCTCCTCCTCCGAGGCTGCAGCCAGAGGTGCCCACCTCCCCGCTGGAGGAGGGGGCGCTGAAGGCGGACATACCGTGGCTCTGGTCTAGCCCCACGCTGGGGGCGTGATGTGCGGGGGATGGGTGGTGGGCTGCCCCGTGAGGGGAAGGCAGAACATGCCCTTGAAATCCCCCCAGGGAAGACCCGGATGGGTAGGACGTAGAAGGGGGCGCAGGCGCAGGCTGTGGGGAACCCCATCCCCAGGAGGACGCGGCCTGCTTGTTGGCCAGGTCGCGCTGCGCTGCATAGCACTGCAGGTGACTCATGAGGCGCAGACGTAGCGGGTCCTGGATATCCATGCCCTCGATGGTGACAAGATAGCGCGCTACCTCCGCCGCGCACTCGCGGAAGCCAATGTTGTGGTAGTCCATAGCAAACTTGTTAGGGTCGTAAGCCAGCGCATCTAAACCTGCAAGAAGAACAACAGTCAGAACTACTACTATTACTGCTACAACTACTAATATTGCGACTACTACTATTACTACTACTACACTGTTATAAGTACCTCTTTTGTATCACTTACAACTCTAATATTCGCACCATTTTACCACGAGAGTAAATTCACCAGCTACAGGAGAACTGGGAAGATACCGAAGGAGAGAGAAACGGAGGAGGGAGTGGGGGGGGAGCAAGAGGGAAAGAGAGAAAGGTGGGAAAGAAGAGGGAGGTAGGGAGGGAGGTAAGGGGGGGAGGGAGGGAGGGATGGTAGGGAGGGAGGGAGGTAGGGAGGTAGGGAGGGAGGAAGGAGGGGAGAAACGTGACTTTTGACTGGGGTCACATCCAGCCTGGGAACCATAACCCCACCCCTTCTCTGTCTCTCTCTCTCTCTATCTCTCTCTCTGTCTCTCTCTCTCTCTCTCTCTCTCTGTATGTATGTGTATGTATGAATATCTATCTATTTATCTATATCTATCTATCTATCTATCTATCTATCTATCTATATATATATATATATATATATATATATATATATTATATATATATATATATATATTATATATAATATATATATATATATATATATATATATATATATATATATATATATATATATATATATATATATATATATATATATATATATATATATATATATATATATATTATATATATATATATATATATATATATATATATATATATATATATATATATTATATATATATATATATATATATATATATATTTATTTATTTTATTATCACACCGGCCGATTCCCACCAAGGCAGGGTGGCCCGAAAAAGAAAAACTTTCACCATCATTCACTCCATCACTGTCTTGCCAGAAGGGTGCTTTACACTACAGTTTTTAAACTGCAACATTAACACCCCTCCTTCAGAGTGCAGGCACTGTACTTCCCATCTCCAGGACTCAAGTCCGGCCTGCCGGTTTCCCTGAATCCCTTCATAAATGTTACTTTGCTCACACTCCAACAGCACGTCAAGTATTAAAAACCATTTGTCTCCATTCACTCCTATCAAACACGCTCACGCATGCCTGCTGGAAGTCCAAGCCCCTCGCACACAAAACCTCCTTTACCCCCTCCCTCCAACCCTTCCTAGGCCGACCCCTACCCCGCCTTCCTTCCACTACAGACTGATACACTCTTGAAGTCATTCTGTTTCGCTCCATTCTCTCTACATGTCCGAACCACCTCAACAACCCTTCCTCAGCCCTCTGGACAACAGTTTTGGTAATCCCGCACCTCCTCCTAACTTCCAAACTACGAATTCTCTGCATTATATTCACACCACACATTGCCCTCAGACATGACATCTCCACTGCCTCCAGCCTTCTCCTCGCTGCAACATTCATCACCCACGCTTCACACCCATATAAGAGCGTTGGTAAAACTATACTCTCATACATTCCCCTCTTTGCCTCCAAGGACAAAGTTCTTTGTCTCCACAGACTCCTAAGTGCACCACTCACTCTTTTTCCCTCATCAATTCTATGATTCACCTCATCTTTCATAGACCCATCTGCTGACACGTCCACTCCCAAATATCTGAATACGTTCACCTCCTCCATACTCTCTCCCTCCAATCTGATATTCAATCTTTCATCACCTAATCTTTTTGTTATCCTCATAACCTTACTCTTTCCTGTATTCACCTTTAATTTTCTTCTTTTGCACACCCTACCAAATTCATCCACCAATCTCTGCAACTTCTCTTCAGAATCTCCCAAGAGCACAGTGTCATCAGCAAAGAGCAGCTGTGACAACTCCCACTTTGTGTGTGATTCTTTATCTTTTAACTCCACGCCTCTTGCCAAGACCCTCGCATTTACTTCTCTTACAACCCCATCTATAAATATATTAAACAACCACGGTGACATCACACATCCTTGTCTAAGGCCTACTTTTACTGGGAAAAAATTTCCCTCTTTCCTACATACTCTAACTTGAGCCTCACTATCCTCGTAAAAACTCTTCACTGCTTTCAGTAACCTACCTCCTACACCATACACTTGCAACATCTGCCACATTGCCCCCCTATCCACCCTGTCATACGCCTTTTCCAAATCCATAAATGCCACAAAGACCTCTTTAGCCTTATCTAAATACTGTTCACTTATATGTTTCACTGTAAACACCTGGTCCACACACCCCCTACCTTTCCTAAAGCCTCCTTGTTCATCTGCTATCCTATTCTCCGTCTTACTCTTAATTCTTTCAATTTATAACTCTACCATACACTTTACCAGGTACACTCAACAGACTTATCCCCCTATAATTTTTGCACTCTCTTTTATCCCCTTTGCCTTTATACAAAGGAACTATGCATGCTCTCTGCCAATCCCTAGGTACCTTACCTTCTTCCATACATTTATTAAATAATTGCACCAACCACTCCAAAACTATATCCCCACCTGCTTTTAACATTTCTATCTTTATCCCATCAATCCCGGCTGCCTTACCCCCTTTCATTTTACCTACTGCCTCACGAACTTCCCCCACACTCACAACTGGCTCTTCCTCACTCCTACAAGATGTTATTCCTCCTTGCCCTATACACGAAATCACAGCTTCCCTATCTTCATCAACATTTAACAATTCCTCAAAATATTCCTTCCATCTTCCCAATACCTCTAACTCTCCATTTAATAACTCTCCTCTCCTATTTTTAACTGACAAATCCATTTGTTCTCTAGGCTTTCTTAACTTGTTAATCTCACTCCAAAACTTTTTCTTATTTTCAACAAAATTTGTTGATAACATCTCACCCACTCTCTCATTTGCTCTCTTTTTACATTGCTTCACCACTCTCTTAACTTCTCTCTTTTTCTCCATATACTCTTCCCTCCTTGCATCACTTCTACTTTGTAAAAACTTCTCATATATATATGTATATATATGTATATATATATATATGTATATATATATATATATATATATATATATATATATGTATATATATGTATATATATATATATGTATATATATGTATATATATATATATGTATATATATGTATATATATATATATGTATATATATGTATATATATATATGTGTATATATATGTATATATATATATGTATATATATATATATGTATATATATGTATATATATATATGTATATATATGTATATATATATATGTATATATATGTATATATATATATATATATATATATAAACACATACTAGCTGTCTCCCACCGAGGCAGGGTGACCCGAAAAAAATAATTTCATCATCACTCACTCCATCACCGTCATGCCAGAAGCGCGCCAATACTTCGGTTTTGATGCCCGTCTAAATGTAATATCCACAACCCTCCTTCGGAGTGCAGGCGCTGTACTCCCAACCACCACGCTAACTGGTTTCTCTAAATCTCTTCATAAATGTTACCTTGATTACACTCCAACAGCACGACAAGTCATAAAAACTACTTGCCTCCATTCATTCCTATCTAGCACGCTAACAAACGCCTGTTGGACGTTCAAGCCCCTCGCATACAAAACTTACTTTACCTCCTCCCTCCGACCTCTCCTAGGACGA
>NC_091292.1:6766081-6796081 GCF_038502225.1 Cherax quadricarinatus
GTGGGCATGGCCTACCCGGGCCATGGGCACAACACACAAGCCTGTGTACCCACCACGACTTAACAATAAAGTAAGAAGCCTCCGAAGACGTATCATTAAACCCCGCTACCAGAAACACCAATTAATCGCTGGTTCACAGGCGGAATAGGAGGAAATGGCTGTCTCTGAGAATTATTGTGAGATTATGAATGTCCATGTTTATTTACACTACAGAACACACACACACACACACACACACATTCTCACACACACATACACACATTCTCACACACACATACACACATTCTCACACACACACATTCTCACACACACATACACATACATACACACACTATAGTGGAGGCAGGAAACATACATAGTTTTAAGACGAGGTATGATAAAGCTCATGGAGCAGGGAGAGAGAGGACCTAGTAGCGACCAGTGAAGAGGCGAGGCCAGGAGCTATGAATCGACCCCTGCAACCACAAATAGGTGAGTACACACACACACACACACACACACACACACACACACACACACACACACACACACACACACACACACACACACACACACACACACACACACACACACACAATCTGGAGAGTGAGGCAGGATCCATACATAGCATTAAGATGAGATACGATAAGACTCTTGGAGCACAAGTGGCCCTAGTAGTGACTAGCTAAGAGGCGGGGCCAGGAGCTATGAATAAACCCCTGAAACCACAAATAGGTAAAGTAATCTAGAAGATAATCAGAAGCAGACGGGTGGAGCACCTGGAGTAGACAGGTGCCATAAACAAAAAAATCACGAGTTTAGAGATTGGCCAATCGTGTCTGGCACACCTGCTGGCGTTCTTTGACGTAATGACGGAAGTAAGGCATGAGAGATACGAGTGAAGTGCATATTCCTGGAGGACACGAAAGCATCTGACACCGTATCTCACAAGAGACAGAGAGGAGATGTCAGAAAGAGCAAGTATAAATGCGAGGTCCCGTAAGGGTCAGCATTAGGACCAGTACTGTTACTGACGTATGTGAACGATATATCAGAAGATATGGTCAGATGTAGTCTTGCTTCCAGATGTAAAATTAATGAGAATAAAAACTAGAGAGGACAAGGAAAGACAACAGACAGACCAATACGAACCTCAGGCAAATGGCTGCTGGAAATCAACCCCAGCAAATGCAAGGTTTCGAATAATTGGGAGTTGGAAAAGAGACCGGAAACTTAGTATATACTAGTGGGTGCAGAGGTTCAAACATCATTCACGGAGGAAGACCTTGGTGTGAGCATAGAGGCTATCGTCTGAGGCACACATTAACCGAATAACCTCTGCAGTGAATGCTCCTTTGATTAATCTAAGAGCAGGTTTCAGAAATCTTAACAAAGAGCCATTCACGAATCTTTATAGGACATCTGTCAGGCCTATCTTGTCTTAACGTAGCATCGGCATGGAACCCTCACCTATTACACCATATCACCAAACTGGAGAAAATGCAGTAGTTTGCAACGAGACCAGTATCAGTGCTGAGAGTAATAAATTATGAAGAGAAACTGAGGGAACATACAGCAAGCCAGCTGTGGAGAAAATTCTCCAGTTTAAAGGGGGATGAGGGTAGCCCTTAGCCCTCTGAGGGGCTTAGCCCTCTCGGAAAGGGGCTAGTGGACTCTACCTCCTCCCACAACAGCCTTATTAGAGACATGTATGTACCAGGCGTCACTACGCACGTCTCTCTCTCCTTGCTAGAATTTCTGAGCACCCACACAACGAGGGTTGAACCTAGAGTAATTACTCCCCCCCCATACTAGTCAGAGAGTACAGAATCCTAGCCATAGAATGGAGTGTAAATAAGTTAAACATATCCAGACGATTGGGAAAGTTCAAAGATGCATAAACTAGTCAAAGCCAGTCATAGCATGAACCAGTTCAAGAAGACAGCTAAGAGGTGCCTAATGAATGTAGTGATAGAAAGGGAGGAGAATGATTTTTTTTTCATTTTTTTTATCTAACACGCGTGTAAATATAAATAACTCACTTTACCTTATTCCTAGTATATCTTCTTTATAGTACAATAATAAGATATATCCTTTAAAGTATAATAATAAGGTATTAAATGAACCCCAATGGAAATAAGTCACTCTGAGTTTTTTGGGTTATCCCAGGATCTCTACACATATGCTGCTATGTATGATAATCTATGTAACTGTATTTGTGTATACCTGAATAAACTTACTTACTTACTAATTCCTGGAGTTGAGAGAAATAAACAATGAGGACAGATTAAAGGAATCGAAACTCGCACTTTGGGAAGATTGAAAAACTGCAGGAGATATGTTCACGACTTACAAGATAACTCGACGCACAAGAAGGGAGGATAAAGATTGTTTCACATGAGAGGGACAGGAACGAGGCGACATAGATAGAAACCGGAAACCGAGATTGTGTGTGTGCGCGCACACACACACACACACACACACACACACACACACACACACACACACACACACACACACACACACACACACACACACACAGCCAGGAGCTATGATTCGACCCCTGCAACCACAATTAAGTGAGCACACACACACACACTGGAGGAATTCCGGGCATGTGATATCTGCACCTCCACCACCTGTCCGTGCTTGTCCACCCCTCTTCCCTCCCGCCCCTCGGCTCCCCACTTCCATCCCCACACCCCTCACTTCCAGTACCCGGCCCCCTCACCATCCCCCAGTGCCCTCCTCTCCTTCATCGCCCCCCTCCTCCCGTTCTTCCTCTTCCTATTTCCTCTCCCCCTTCCACTTACCTTCCTACTCGCACGTACAGTATTTGTACTCTCTCTCTCTCTCTCTCTCTCTCTCTCTCTCTCTCTCTCTCTCTCTCTCTCTCTCTCTCTCTCTCTCTCTCTCCTCTCTCTCTCTCTCTCTCTCTCTCTCTCTCTCTCTCTCTCTCTCTCTCGCTGCATAGTACAAGACTGTTCAACAGCCTCCCACCATGCATAAGGGGAATTACCAATAGGCCCGTGGCTGCCTTCAAGATGGCGCCGGATCAGCCAGGCTGTGGTTCGTACGTTGGACTACGTGTGGCCAGCAGTAACAGATTGATTGATCAGGCCCTGATCCACCGGGAGGCCTAGTCGTGGACCGGGCCGCGGGAGCGTTGATCCCAGGAATACCCTCCATGTAGACTCCAGGTAGGTAGTGCAGAATACAGGTATATCTTCCTGTTTTAATCTAAGCTCTGACACCTGTCAAGGTATCTTATTAATGAAAATAAGATGCCAGATATTTTAAGTAAATATCCTATATTTTCCCTGGCCACGGGAAAGATACGAGTCCCCCGGAACTCTCAACACGCTGGTCTTAGTTTTGCCAGCCTTGCGGACGCTGTTGATGTGACGTGTCTGATGTGCGCCTCTGGCCAGGTAGTCAGTAAGTACGTACGTTAGTTTAGGTACAGGCACACATAAATACAGCTATACAAATTATCATACAAAGTAACATATGTGTAAATTACCCAGGATAACCCCCTCCCCCCAAAAAAAAACAGAAGAGGTGACTTATTTCCATTGGGGTTGTTGTTATATTCACCTCTATGTTCTCTCCCTCGTCCGGAGCTTGGAGTTCCTTCCCTACCTCTCTTCACTTCTCTCTGAGTGTAATAACCTTACATTTAGCAGAGTTAATATTAACCCTACATTTAGCAGAGTTAATATTCAGAAGCCACTTGTTGGACCTCGCTGGCTGTTCACCTAAATCTTCCTTCAGTCTTCCCTCAATCGGCTTATATTCTCATCAGCTTTAAATCGTCAGTAAACAGACACAGAAATTCGTGCTTGTTCATGTAGCAGTATGCTGCTACCCTATTCAATATGACAGTTACACAGTGGGGAAAAATCTAGCAACGAAGCTGTGTCCCTGTCCTGTGTTCCCATCTCTGGGAAATTATATTGCAGGAGGAGTCACATACGCAGTGTTGAAATCTGCCAGCCTGAGCTGGGAGACTTCAATAGGGCATTGCGAATACCATAAATAATTTCTATATTTCTTTCTAGAGGGTTGGCTTCTAGTTCCTGGGCCTCCCAGGCTCTACTTAACTAGCTGCTGACTTGTGTGTCGTCAGCACCATGTTTTTATTTCTCATTTACATCTAAACTCGAAGTTGGAGCTTGGCTTTCCTGCCATCTGCGGCCAGGAGCGAGGAGGCATTGGGAGGTAAATCTTACCTAAGTGATGAGGGAGGGAGGAGTGCTGTTGGGTGAGGGGTGGAGGTGGGGGATGGTGGCCATTGTGAGGGGTGGAGGCTCCCCCTCTCTTTCCTCCAGCTGGGCACAATACCTCTGGCCAGGGCATGGGAAACTTCACCCCTCTTCCTCCATACCCCAGCCGCTTCTTCATGCCCCGGTGTGTGTGTGTGTGTGTGTGTGTGTGTGTGTGTGTGTGTGTGTGTGTGTGTGTGTGTGTGTGTGTGTGTGTTTGTGATGCAATCACGTGTGGTGTATGCTTCCTTATTCTCCCTTCCAGCTTCCTTCCTTCCGTCCTCTCCCTCCCAGCTTCCTTCCATCTTCTCCCTTCCTCCGCCCTCCCTCCCCTTCCTCTTTTCGTTCTCTCCCCACATCCATCCTCTCTATTCCTCCTTCCCTCCCTTCCTCCATCCTCCCTTTCCTCCCTTTCTCCTTCCATACTTCTCCCTCCTTACTACTTCCTCTTTCCTTTCAATCCCTCCGCCCGCCATCTTCCTTATCCTCCTTTCTACTTCCTCTGCTTATCTCATTCCACTCAGTTCTATTCTCCTCACACTTCCTTTTTCCTATTTTCTCTCCCCCCTAGATCCTTCTCCCTACCTCCCTCACTTCTTCTCCCTGACTCCCCTTCACCTGCTGCCCCTCCATCAGTTTTTGCTCTTGTGGGCACTCACAAAGGCTGGGTCCTACCCATACCTCAGTCCTGCCTACCCATGAGTCTCTCTCTCTCTCTCTCTCTCTCTCTCTCTCTCTCTCTCTCTCTCTCTCTCTCTCTCTCTCTCTCTCTCTCTCTCTCTCTCTCTCTCTCTCTCTCAACATCACCACAATCATTCAAATTCTGCAAGTAAATGCTGAATTATTCTAGTCAAAAAACTCTGGGAAATTATATTGCTATTATATACAATCAGCATTATTGTTTTAATTATTGTAGGATCTTCACTAAATGTGTTTATCCCACAGTAAGTGACGCAGGTGTGTTTATCCCACAGTAAGTGACGCAGATGTGCTTATCCCACAGTAAGTGACGCAGATGTGTTTATCCCACAGTAAGTGACGCAGATGTGTTTATCCCACAGTAAGTGACGCAGATGTGTTTATCCCACAGTAAGTGACGCAGATGTGTTTATCCCACAGTAAGTGACGCAGATGTGTTTATCCCACAGTAAGTGACGCAGATGTGCTTATCCCACAGTAAGTGACGCAGATGTGTTTATCCCACAGTAAGTGACGCAGATGTGTTTATCCCACAGTAAGTGACGCAGATGTGTTTATCCCACAGTAAGTGACGCAGATGTGTTTATCCCACAGTAAATGACGCAGATGTGCTTATCCCACAGTAAGTGACGCAGATGTGTTTATCCCACAGTAAGTGACGCAGATGTGTTTATCCCACAGTAAGTGACGCAGATGTGTTTATCCCACAGTAAGTGACGCAGATGTGTTTATCCCACAGTAAGTGACGCAGATGTGTTTATCCCACAGTAAGTGACGCAGATGTGTTTATCCCACAGTAAGTGACGCAGATGTGTTTATCCCACACTAAGTGACGCAGATGTGTTTATCCCACAGTAAGTGACGCAGATGTGTTTATCCCACAGTAAGTGACGCAGATGTGTTTATCCCACAGTAAGTGACGCAGATGTGTTTATCCCACAGTAAGTGACGCAGATGTGTTTATCCCACAGTAAGTGACGCAGATGTGTTTATCCCACAGTAAGTGACGCAGATGTGCTTATCCCACAGTAAGTGACGCAGATGTGTTTATCCCACAGTAAGTGACGCAGATGTGTTTATCCCACAGTAAGTGACGCAGATGTGTTTATCCCACAGTAAGTGACGCAGATGTGTTTATCCCACAGTAAGTGACGCAGATGTGCTTATCCCACAGTAAGTGACGCAGATGTGTTTATCCCACAGTAAGTGACGCAGATGTGTTTATCCCACAGTAAGTGACGCAGATGTGCTTATCCCACAGTAAGTGACGCAGATGTGTTTATCCCACAGTAAGTGACGCAGATGTGTTTATCCCACAGTAAGTGACGCAGATGTGTTTATCGCACAGTAAGTGACGCAGATGTGTTTATCCCACAGTAAGTGACGCAGATGTGCTTATCCCACAGTAAGTGACGCAGATGTGTTTATCCCACAGTAAGTGACGCAGATGTGCTTATCCCACAGTAAGTGACGCAGATGTGTTTATCCCACAGTAAGTGACGCAGATGTGTTTATCCCACAGTAAGTGACGCAGATGTGCTTATCCCACAGTAAGTGACGCAGATGTGTTTATCCCACAGTAAGTGACGCAGATGTGTTTATCCCACAGTAAGTGACGCAGATGTGTTTATCCCACAGTAAGTGACGCAGATGTGTTTATCCCACAGTAAGTGACGCAGATGTGCTTATCCCACAGTAAGTGACGCAGATGTGTTTATCCCACAGTAAGTGACGCAGATGTGTTTATCCCACAGTAAGTGACGCAGATGTGTTTATCCCACAGTAAGTGACGCAGATGTGTTTATCCCACAGTAAGTGACGCAGATGTGCTTATCCCACAGTAAGTGACGCAGATGTGTTTATCCCACAGTAAGTGACGCAGATGTGTTTATCCCACAGTAAGTGACGCAGATGTGCTTATCCCACAGTAAGTGACGCAGATGTGCTTATCCCACAGTAAGTGACGCAGATGTGTTTATCCCACAGTAAGTGACGCAGATGTGCTTATCCCACAGTAAGTGACGCAGATGTGCTTATCCCACAGTAAGTGACGCAGATGTTCTTATCCCACAGTAAGTGACGCAGATGTGCTTATCCCACAGTAAGTGACGCAGATGTGTTTATCCCACAGTAAGTGACGCAGATGTGCTTATCCCACAGTAAGTGACGCAGATGTGTTTATCCCACAGTAAGTGACGCAGATGTGCTTATCCCACAGTAAGTGACGCAGATGTGTTTATCCCACAGTAAGTGACGCAGATGTGCTTATCCCACAGTAAGTGACGCAGATGTGTCTATCCCACAGTAAGTGACGCAGATGTGTCTATCCCACAGTAAGTGACGCAGATGTGTCTATCCCACAGTAAGTGACGCAGATGTGTTTATCCCACAGTAAGTGACGCAGATGTGTTTATCCCACAGTAAGTGACGCAGATGTGCTTATCCCACAGTAAGTGACGCAGATGTGTTTATCCCACAGTAAGTGACGCAGATGTGCTTATCCCACAGTAAGTGACGCAGATGTGCTTATCCCACAGTAAGTGACGCAGATGTGCTTATCCCACAGTAAGTGACGCAGATGTGCTTATCCCACAGTAAGTGACGCAGATGTGTCTACCCCACAGTAAGTGACGCAGATGTGCTTATCCCACAGTAAGTGACGCAGATGTGCTTATCCCACAGTAAGTGACGCAGATGTGTTTATCCCACAGTAAGTGACGCAGATGTGTCTATCCCACAGTAAGTGACGCAGATGTGCTTATCCCACAGTAAGTGACGCAGATGTGCTTATCCCACAGTAAGTGACGCAGATGTGCTTATCCCACAGTAAGTGACGCAGATGTGCTTATCCCACAGTAAGTGACGCAGATGTGCTTATCCCACAGTAAGTGACGCAGATGTGTCTATCCCACAGTAAGTGACGCAGATGTGCTTATCCCACAGTAAGTGACGCAGATGTGCTTATCCCACAGTAAGTGACGCAGATGTGCTTATCCCACAGTAAGTGACGCAGATGTGTCTATCCCATAGTAAGTGACGCAGATGTGCTTATCCCACAGTAAGTGACGCAGATGTGTCTATCCCACAGTAAGTGACGCAGATGTGCTTATCCCACAGTAAGTGACGCAGATGTGTCTATCCCACAGTAGGTGACGCAGATGTGTCTATCCCACAGTAAGTGACGCAGATGTGCTTATCCCACAGTAAGTGACGCAGATGTGTCTATCCCACAGTAAGTGACGCAGATGTGCTTATCCCACAGTAAGTGACGCAGATGTGCTTATCGAACAGTAAGTGACGCAGATGTGCTTATCCCACAGTAAGTGACGCAGATGTGTCTATCCCACAGTAAGTGACGCAGATGTGCTTATCCCACAGTAAGTGACGCAGATGTGTCTATCCCACAGTAAGTGACGCAGATGTGCTTATCCCACAGTAAGTGACGCAGATGTGTTTATCCCACAGTAAGTGACGCAGATGTGCTTATCCCACAGTAAGTGACGCAGATGTGCTTATCCCACAGTAAGTGACGCAGATGTGCTTATCCCACAGTAAGTGACGCAGATGTGCTTATCCCACAGTAAGTGACGCAGGTGCGTTTATCCCACAGTAAGTGACGCAGATGTGCTTATCCCACAGTAAGTGACGCAGATGTGTTTATCCCACAGTAAGTGACGCAGGTGCGTTTATCCCACAGTAAGTGGCGCAGGTGCGTTTATCCCACAGTAAGTGACGCAGATGCGTTTACCCCACAGTAAGTGACGCAGATGCGTTTATCCCACAGTAAGTGACGCAGATGCGTTTATCCCACAGTAAGTGACGCAGATGAGTTTATCCCACAGTAAGTGACGCAGATGTGTTTATCCCACAGTAAGTGACGCAGATGTGTCTATCCCACAGTAAGTGACGCAGATGTGTCTATCCCACAGTAAGTGACGCAGACACATCTGCGTCACTTACTGCGGGACAGAGTTGAGAAAGTCGAGAGAGAACTAGACAGGGGCGAGAGTTAGCTTCTTGCTCAAGGAAGAATTCAGCCTTCAGTCACGGCACGGAGTATCGAGTCTCCGCCACTTCTTGCGCGGAATAACTCATTCAGGTTTAGCTCTTCGTGTATGTAATAAATAATAATAATAATGTTGCTGCTGCTACTGCTACTACTACTACTACTACTACTACTACTACTACTACTACTACTACTACTACTACTACTACTACTACTACTACTGCTACTACTTCTACTACTACTACTACTACTACTACTACTACTACTACTACTACTACTACTACTACTGCTACTACTACTACTACTACTAATAATAATAATAATAATAATAATAATAATAATAATAATAATAATAATAATAATAATAATAATAATAATTTACAAAAACTGTGGTGTGTGAAAATGGTAGCCACAACAGCCCGTATTTACTAGAATTAAGTTAGTTCATTCTGGTCCAGTATTATTAAACGATAAAAATTAACGACTTCAACTTTTGCTATCAACAGCAAAGGGACATAACCAAACACTTGCAGTCAACTAACCCAGTCAACTAACCCAGTCAACTAACCCAGTCAACTAACCCAGTCAACTAACGTGTGAGCTGTCTACCACAATCCTCTGGTTTAACTAACACGAAATCGTCAACAATTACGGAACCATCGTACAAAGCTACATTATATCATCCAGTTAGAGCGTTCAGAATTTGATGACTTACCCATCATGCATTTCTGAACGCTCGAAATACTGCGGAAAGTTTGATGTATTTTTAATATACCTTCAGTAGTTTCTTTGCTCACTTTCTGTGTAACAATACAATGATGGGTAATTATACATTAATGCTGAAGCTTAGATTTAAATGGAAAAAACCCTGTCCCATTTAGAGGACAGAAAGATTGACAAAATAGACAGGGCAGCGGATTACGAAATTCAATAAACTTGAGCGGCAGCTAACATTGCTTGGTTACAGCAACTCGGCGGAGCATTGCTCCAGCCAGGCTGAGCATTGCTCCAGCCAAGCTGAGCATTGCTCCAGCCAGGCTGAGCATTGCTCCAGCCAGGCTGAGTATTGCTCCAGCCAGGCTGAGCATTGCTCCCAGCCAGGCTGAGTATTGCTCCAGCCAGGCTGAGCATTGCTCAGCCACGCTGAGCAGTGCTCCAGCCAGGCTGAGCATTGCTCCAGCCAGGCTGAGCATTGCTCCAGCCAGGCTGAGTATTGCTCCAGCCAGGCTGAGCATTGCTCCAGCCAGGCTGAGCATTGCTCCAGCCAGGCTGAGCATTGCTCCAGCCAGGCTGAGCATTGCTCCAGCCAGGCGGAGCATTGCTCCAGCCAGGCGGAGCATTGCTCCAGCCAGGCTGAGCATTGCTCCAGCCAGGCTGAGCATTGCTCCAGCCAGGCTGAGTATTGCTCCAGCCAGGCTGAGCATTGCTCCAGCCAGGCTGAGCATTGCTCCAGCCAGGCTGAGCATTGCTCCAGCCAGGCTGACATTGCTCCAGCCAGGCGGAGCATTGTTCCAGCCAGGCTGAGATTGCTCCAGCAGGGGAGCATTGCTCCAGCCAGGCGGAGCATTGCTCCAGCCAGGCTGAGATTGCTCCAGCCAGGCTGAGCATTGCTCCAGCCAAGCTGAGCATTGCTCCAGCCAGGCTGAGTATTGCTCCAGCCAGGCTGAGCATTGCTCCAGCCAGGCTGAGCATTGCTCCAGCCAGGCTGAGCATTGCTCCAGCCAGGCTGAGCATTGCTCCAGCCAGGCGGAGCATTGCTCCAGCCAGGCGGAGCATTGCTCCAGCCAGGCGGAGCATTGCCCCAGCCAGGCGGAGCATTGCTCCAGCCAGGCGGAGCATTGCTCCAGCCAGGCGGAGCATTGCTCCAGCCAGGCGGAGCATTGCCCCAGCCAGGCGGAGCATTGTTCCAGCCAGGTGTTAACCAATAATCAGGAACTACTAGACGATAAGCCTGAAGTAAGAGACCAACTTAATCCAAACTACATAACACTTGTCTCAACATTAGCTAGTTAATTTTTAGAGGACAGAGACACTGTGTCTGTCATCTACCGACGTGTCTGTCATCTACCAACATGTGTCTGTCATCTACCGACATGTGTCTGTCATCTACCGATATGTGTCTGTCATCTACCAACATGTGTCTGTCATCTACCAACATGTGTCTGTCATCTACCGACGTGTCTGTCATCTACCAACATGTGTCTGTCATCTACCGACGTGTCTGTCATCTACCAACATGTGTCTGTCATCTACCGACATGTGTCTGTCATCTACCAACATGTGTCTGTCATCTACCGACGTGTCTGTCATCTACCAACATGTGTCTGTCATCTACCGACATGTGTCTGTCATCTACCAACATGTGTCTGTCATCTACCGACGTGTCTGTCATCTACCAACATGTGTCTGTCATCTACCGACATGTGTCTGTCATCTACCAACATGTGTCTGTCATCTACCGACGTGTCTGTCATCTACCAACATGTGTCTGTCATCTACCGACATGTGTCTGTCATCTACCAACATGTGTCTGTCATCTACCGACGTGTCTGTCATCTACCAACATGTGTCTGTCATCTACCGACGTGTCTGTCATCTACCAACATGTGTCTGTCATCTACCGACGTGTCTGTCATCTACCAACATGTGTCTGTCATCTACCGATATGTGTCTGTCATCTACCGATATGTGTCTGTCATCTACCGATATGTGTCTGTCATCTACCGATATGTGTCTGTCTTTCTACCGATATGTGTCTGTCATCTACCGATATGTGTCTGCCATCTACTTGCCGATTCACTGACTTATCTACTTAGCAAGTCAATTTTCAGGGCGACTCAAAGCTCACCAGCACAGATTTCTAAACTTAATGCAATAAGAAAGGAGTTACTTCGATAAAATTATCTCGGGTGTTTGAGATGGATGTCTCCTGCAGGATCTTCAGATATTACACCGTGGCCAGAGCACCGGACTGGAGGCCGTCATAGCTAATTTTCAAGAGATGAGACCAAACAGCTGCCAAGCTTCAGTGATCTCTTCCAACATATTGTCAGATGAACTCAAATCAGCCAGTAACAGTCATCACCAAACAAATTTATATATCGACTGTAAAGAATTACAGACCAGTCAGTGTACTGAGTGTCATTTACAAACTGTTAGAGTAGGCAGTATATTACCTGGAGTTTACCTGGAGAGAGTTCCGGGGGTCAACGCCCCCGCGGCCCGGTCTGTGACCAGGCCTCCCGGTGGATCAGAGCCTGATCAACCAGGCTGTTACTGCTGGCTGCACGCAAACCAACGTATGAGCCACAGCCCGGCTGGTCAGGAACCGACTTTAGGTGCTTGTCCAGTGCCAGCTTGAAGACTGCCAGGGGTCTGTTTGGTAACCCCCCTTATGTATGCTGGGAGGCAGTTGAACAGTCTCGTGCCCCTGACACTTATTGTATGGTCTCTTAACGTGCTAGTGACACCCCTGCTTTTCATTGGGGGGATGTTGCATCGTCTGCCAAGTCTTTTGCTTTCTTAGTGAGTGATTTTCGTGTGCAAGTTCGGTACTAGTCCCTCTAGGATTTTCCAGGTGTATATAATCATGTATCTCTCCCGCCTGCGTTCCAGGGAATACAGTTTTAGGAACCTCAAGCGCTCCCAGTAATTGAGGTGTTTTATCTCCGTTATGCGCGCCGTGAAGGTTCTCTGTACATTTTCTAGGTCAGCAATTTCACCTGCCTTGAAAGGTGGTGTTAGTGTGCAGCAATATTCCAGCCTAGATAGAACAAGTGTCCTGAAGAGTGTCAAGATCTAAATAAAAAAAATATACGCAGTAATGAGTCAGGTTTCAGGGGATTTTATTCGACTGAAATTTGATTGAAACCTTTCACTAACCTATCAAGACTCAAATACTGGAAGAAAATTTCACAGGGATGGTAACGTTAGACGTACAAATAAATCATTCAAGAGAGAGCTGGACAGATACCTAAAGTCAGTGCCGGATCAGCCGGGCTGTGGCTCGTACGTCGGACTGCGTGCGGCCAGCAGTAAGGTAAGACACATATGCAACAGTTAGGTATCTTTATTTCGAAACGTTTCGCCTACACAGTAGGCTTCTTCAGTCGAGTACAGAAAGGTTGATAGAAGCAGAAGATACTTGAAGACGATGTAATCAGTCCATCACCCTTAAAGTTTTGAGGTGGTCAGTCCCTCAGTCTGGAGAAGAGCATTGTTCCGTTGTCTGAAACAATATGAAGTTGAAGTGACAGAATGGGGCCTTTATATAGTGCCAGGAGGTGAGACGTAGGTTGCTTTGGGAGGGCAGGTCCTTCTCAAACCCAGCCGTTCTCACTAGTAGAGGTTGTCGAAGTGGTCTGTACCAAGATACCCTTGTGTTGCAGTGTCTGACAGAATGAACATTAAAATGGTATGAAATACCGACAGATTGTTAGGTAAGACACATATGCAACAGTTAGGTATCTTTATTTCGAAACGTTTCGCCTACACAGTAGGCTTCTTCAGTCGAGTACAGAAAGGTTGATAGAAGCAGAAGATACTTGAAGACGATGTAATCAGTCCATCACCCTTAAAGTTTTGAGGTGGTCAGTCCCTCAGTCTGGAGAAGAGCATTGTTCCGTTGTCTGAAACAATATGAAGTTGAAGTGACAGAATGGGGCCTTTATATAGTGCCAGGAGGTGAGACGTAGGTTGTCTTCGACAACCTCTACTAGTGAGAACGGCTGGGTTTGAGAAGGACCTGCCCTCCCAAAGCAACCTACGTCTCACCTCCTGGCACTATATAAAGGCCCCATTCTGTCACTTCAACTTCATATTGTTTCAGACAACGGAACAATGCTCTTCTCCAGACTGAGGGACTGACCACCTCAAAACTTTAAGGGTGATGGACTGATTACATCGTCTTCAAGTATCTTCTGCTTCTATCAACCTTTCTGTACTCGACTGAAGAAGCCTACTGTGTAGGCGAAACGTTTCGAAATAAAGATACCTAACTGTTGCATATGTGTCTTACCTAACAATCTGTCGGTATTTCATACCATTTTAATGTTCATGCGGCCAGCAGTAACAGCCTAGTTGATCAGGCCCTGATCCATCGGGAGGCCTGGTCATGGACCGGGCCGCGGGGGCGTTGATCCCCGGAATAACCTCCAGGTAACCTCCAGGTATCCAGGTAACCAGCGACCATGAAGTGGTCTATATAGAACAAAATAACTACACTTAACATGGAATTAGAATCCTTGGTCCAGATCACGTGTGGTCCAGTAAGGGAGCATCTCGGGTTCGTTACTAGTCTTGAACAATGGAACTGTGTGTGAACTCTTGCTGTACGCTGACGACTGTGTCTTCTTAGCGTCAGATACATTATACTGTGATATCACTAGCTGCATGGTTTGTTAGCGGGGTTTAAAGCCTCTCGACTACACGAGAGGTCTCTAATGCTATATGTTACCACCTCACCATGTGATGTCACCTCTGTGATGTCACGAGCAGTATTACAGCCCTCATACGAGTGCACCATCGTCACCATCACTCGACCACCATCTGTATCACCACCACCTGACCACCATCTGCATGATCACCACCACCACCTGAACTTCCAATCTTCTCCTCCCCTTCCCTTTCCATCTCAGGCAAATCACTAACCACCACCACCACCACCACCACCACCACCTACCTATAGTACCGTTTAAGTCACCCACTAACTACTTCCTTCCGCAACCACCCCGTCTTCCCCTCCACAACCCCCAACCAAAGAGAGAAAAAAAGAAACAATCCCTTAACCCCACCGACCTACAGCCCCGAAATTTCTCAGGGAATCTGCTCAGCAGGCAGGACCATTGTTGACATCACAGGGGCACCATGGCCACCATTGTTACCATTCTAGCGGAACACGACCCACACACGATCAGGTAACCAGCGTCTCCCCTCTCCTAAGATGCCATATAATCTCAAGGATATTGCTCTCTCCCTCCCTCTCTCTCTCTCTCTCTCTCTCTCTCTCTCTCTCTCTCTCTCTCTCTCTCTCTCTCTCTCTCTCTCTCTCTCTCTCTCTCTCTCTCTCTCTCTCTCTCTCGTGGTAAAGAGAATTGTGTTTGGGTGTCTGAGAAGCAGTGAACCGTATGTACACACGGCTGTGGTGGTTCTTTCTTTTGTAAACACACACACACACACATTTTCGTTTTACCATATCTTTGATAAAGATAGATAGATAGATAGACAGATAGATAGATAGATAGATAGATAGATAGAGAGAGAGAGAGAGAGAGAGAGAGGGAGAACCGGAAGTACCACTGGGCATGACCCGGGATGCTGGGATCAGGTCACAAGATTCATTCATCTAGTACCTTCTTGGTCACACCCAGATACTACCCAACACTTGCCTCGTTACGACCCTGTCCCCCGAAGCAGCCACAGACAGACCCGTCGTAGCAACCCCATCACCACAGACAGAACTGTCTACCATCGATCTACCTACGTGCAGCGACAGACCCGTACGGAACATCCCTCTTACCTTTAGTATGCAGCATCTTGAGATGGTCCACTGTCATCTGAAGGATCTCAGCCTTCTCCAGCTTGGCTGATCCTTGCTTCTCGAAGGCAGCTGGTACCAGTCGTCGTAACTCGGAGAGGGAGTTGTTGATCCTGTCTCTCCGTCGCTTCTCTATGATGCCTCGCCGTCTCTTCCTGGAGGCACCACCGCCTCCACCGCTGGAGGAACAGTCTTCACCGCTGTTCCAGAGAGAGGGAGAGATGCGGTAAGTGAGACATTTCTGTAAATATAAGACTGAATTGTATGTGTTTTGGACAGGTGTGTGACAGCTGTTTATATATATCATAAATATACTCGTGCATGTGTCATACATATGTATGGCACATTCTACAAGTGTCATACAACCCTAAGATACATCAACGTCACAACGTCAAAAAAAAAGTAAAAAAAAAAAAAAAAACAGAATCAACATTTTTGATCAAGCACCGCAACTGGTAGATGAACATGTGACGTCACTTAATTGTATGATAAACAAGAGCGCCTATTGGTAGATGCATAAGTGACGTCACACCTGATGATAAACAAGCAGTCTGACTGGCAGATGCACACGTGAACAGGCGCTGTGATTGGAAGCTGAATAAGTGACGTCACTCAGTTGTAAACACGATAATAATAATAATAATAATAATAATAATAATAATAATAATAATAATAATAATAATAATAATAATAATAATAATAATAATAAAGAAAAGGAACAGATTACAGGGAAGCTTTAGGCAGGACATAGTTTCTGTGGAGAGCTTTATCAAGTCATGTTTGACTATGTAGAGCTTTAATAAGTCTTGTTTGACTCTATGTAGAGCTTTAATAAGTCATCTTTGACTCTATGTAGAACTTTAATAAGTCTTGTTTGACTCTATGTAGAGCTTTAATAAGTCATCTTTGACTCTGTGTAGAGCTTTAATAAGTCATCTTTGACTCTATGTAGAACTTTAATAAGTCTTGTTTGACTCTATGTAGAGCTTTAATAAGTCATCTTTGACTCTATGTAGAGCTTTAATAAGTCATCTTTGACTCTATGCGGAACTTTAATAAGTCGTGTTTGACTCTATGTAGAGCTTTAATAAGTCATCTTTGACTCTATGTAGAGCTTTAATAAGTCATCTTTAACTCTATGTAGAGCTTTAATAAGTCATCTTTGACTCTATGTAGAGTTTTAATAAGTCATCTTTGACTATGTAGAGCTTTAATAAGTCATCTTTGACTCTATGTAGAGCTTTAATAAGTCATCTTTGACTATGTAGAGCTTTAATAAGTCATCTTTGACTCTATGTAGAGCTTTAATAAGTCATCTTTGACTCTATGTAGAGCTTTAATAAGTCATCTTTGACTCTATGTAGAGCTTTAATAAGTCTTGTTTGACTCTATGTAGAGCTTTAATAAGTCATCTTTGACTCTATGTAGAGCTTTAATAAGTCTTGTTTGACTCTATGTAGAGTTTTAATAAGTCATCTTTGACTCTATGTAGAGCTTTAATAAGTCATCTTTGACTCTATGTAGAGCTTTAATAAGTCATCTTTGACTCTATGTAGAGCTTTAATAAGTCATCTTTGACTCTATGTAGAGCTTTAATAAGTCATCTTTGACTCTATGTAGAGCTTTAATAAATCTTGTTTGACTCTATGTAGAGCTTTAATAAGTCATCTTTGACTCTATGTAGAGCTTTAATAAGTCTTGTTTGACTCTATGTAGAGTTTTAATAAGTCATCTTTGACTCTATGTAAAGCTTTAATAAGTCTTGTTTGACTCTATGTAGAGCTTTAATAAGTCATCTTTGGCTCTATGTAGAGCTTTAATAAGTCATCTTTGACTCTATGTAGAGCTTTAATAAGTCATCTTTGACACTATGTAGAGCTTTAATAAGTCATCTTTGACTCTATGTAGAGCTTTAATAAGTCAACTTTGACTCTATGTAGAGCTTTAATAAGTCATCTTTGACTCTATGTAGAGCTTTAATAAGTCATCTTTGACTCTATGTAGAGCTTTAATAAGTCATCTTTGACTCTATGTAGAGCTTTAATAAGTCATCTTTGACTCTATGTAGAGCTTTAATAAGTCATCTTTGACTCTATGTAGAGCTTTAATAAGTCATCTTTGACTCTATGTAGAGCTTTAATAAGTCTTGTTTGACTCTATGTAGAGCTTTAATAAGTCATCTTTGACTCTATGTAGAGCTTTAATAAGTCATCTTTGACACTATGTAGAGCTTTAATAAGTCATCTTTGACTCTATGTAGAGCTTTAATAAGTCAACTTTGACTCTATGTAGAGCTTTAATAAGTCATCTTTGACTCTATGTAGAGCTTTAATAAGTCATCTTTGACTCTATGTAGAGCTTTAATAAGTCATCTTTGACTCTATGTAGAGCTTTAATAAGTCATCTTTGACTCTATGTAGAGCTTTAATAAGTCATCTTTGACTCTATGTAGAGCTTTAATAAGTAATGTTTGAATCTGTGTAGAGCTTTATTAATAAATTATGAAGTTGCCCGAATCATTGAACGTTCTGATGAACTCCCGTGAAGAAGTCGAACTTTGAACCCCCAGCATAACTGTTCAAAGGGATGAACAAATACGTAAGGTACACTTCTGAACAACAGGAAGAATACGTTAAACAGTGAATCCAACAACAGAATGGAAAACGGGATGAAAAGACTGAAGAAATGATGCAGACTAACAGGACGTTTAACAGTGTGAACAGGATGAAGAACTCCATGAACAACGGGTGAACAGCAGGATGATAAGCAGGGTGATCAACAGAACGAACAATAGGATGAACATCTGGGCATCAAGTTGAGAACAATATGGCTGGAAACAGGAAGAATAACAGAATAAACAAGGTGAAACAACAGGATGAACACCTGGGTGAACAACAGGGCAGAAAATAGGAAGAATAACACGATGAACGGGATTAAGAACACCTTGAACAACGGGGGTTAACAGGATGAAAGATATGAAAGAGCGTGAAAAATACGATGAACAGCATGAACGGAATGACCAAAGTGAACAAAGGGGGTGAACATAACAGGACCAGTCGCACACAATGAGCTCTGGTTAATGTCAAGAGGTTAGAGCGAGTGAACATAATGTATTCAGAGTTCAACGAGGGAAAGCATAATGAACACATGCACACAACACAGCACGGCTGAACACGATGAATTGATGTGAACTTTATGAACAAGTGTTAACATGAAATCAGGTGAATGTGTTGAACAAACGTGAACACAGAGGTGAATGTGTTGAACAAACGTGAACACAGAGGTGAATGTGTTGAACAAACGTGAACACAGAGGTGAATGTGTTGAACAAACGTGAACACAGAGGTGAATGTGTTGAACAAACGTGAACACAGAGGTGAATGTGAACAATTATGAACATTTTGATTATCAATGAGATGCAAACTGATGAACAGTTATCTCGGAAGATATCATTATTATTATTATTATTATTATTATTATTATTATTATTATTATTATTACACTGTATTAGTATTAGAATTATATTCAAGAGAAAGTTCTAAACCTGGAAGAATTTGGGGTAAGCAGGTGTGATCCGAGGAAGAGGAAGGGTAGCTCCAATTCCCTGGATCAAGAGCTCCTTACCAGCACCACCACACAAAATACACATTCCAACATATGCATACACAGGTGTTGAAAACGTTTTCTCACAGGTGTTAAACATGTGTAAACGCAGATGTAGATAAATATGTGTATATAAACATATGTTAATAAACATGCGTAAACATAAGCCTTAATAAACATGTGTAAACACAGGTGTTTAACATGTCTTCTCACAGGTGTTATACATGTGTAAACACAGGTGTTGATAAATGTGTCTATAAACACATTGGTTAATAAGCATGTGTAAACACAAGTGTTAATAAGCATATGCAAACACAGGTGTTTAACATGCCTTCTCACACGTGTTAAAATATGTCTTCTTACAGGTGTTAAACATGTTTTCTCACAGGTGTTAAAGGTGTGCAAACACTGGTGTTAAACACGTGTAAACACAGGTGTTAATAAACATCTGTAAAGAGGTGTTAATACAGTGTAAACATAGGTTATTAAGCATGTGTAAACAAAGTGTTAATAGACATGTGTAATCACAGGTGTTAATAAAAATGTGTAAACACAGGTGTTAATAAACATGTGTAAACACAGGCGTTAATAAACATGTGTAAACATAGGTATTAACAAACATGCATATACACAGGTGTTAAAAGCATGCGTAAACACGTGTTAACATATGTAAAAATAGGTGTTAATGTGTAAACTCTGGTGTTAATAAACATTTGCAAACAAATATTAAATATATGTCAACGCAGGTGTTAACAGGCATGTGTTTATAAACATTTTCTCACAGTTGAGAAAATTCAACATGTGTTTCAACACGTGTTAACAAGATATAAACAGCTGGTGACGAGAACAGGTATTAATGTGAACACGTGTGAACAGGCGTTAATTTGAACATGAAACAAAGGTGAACACGGTTAACACGTGAGAACAAGTGGTAATATGAACTGAAATGAACACGAAGCGCAGATGAACATGTGGCGATGTGAACGCCAGTGAGGAAAGTGAAGCACAGGTGAACACGCTATGAACACGACGGGTGAACAGGTGAGAACAGGTGGTAGCGCTTGACACTAGGTGAACACGGGTGAACACAGAGAAGGGGTGAACTCACTCCTTCTCATCAGCTGAGTAGATGTCATCTCCTTCACTCTCGCTGAGAGACCGCTTCATGGCGCTGGTGGGAGGCTGGTGTGGGAGATGATGATGCTGCTGGTGATGCTGCTGATGCTGGTGGTGGTGGTGGTGGTGGTGCAGCAGAGGCGTGGAAGGCCCTGCTGCTGCCTCCTGCTCACCCTGCTGCTGCAGGTCGCCCCTGAACGTCCCTCTACCTCTCACAATCATATAACACTTCCAGGGACCCCCTAGCGCCTCGCTAGGGGAGGCACAATATATGCGAGAATTATCTGGTATGGTTCTTGGCACTATGGCACAGGCACTTGATTAACTAAGGCACTATAATGGGTCAACAAGTAGTGGGTGTAATCCTGAGCGTGAGGCAGTGCGGGATGCATGCACGTGCGTGCGTGTGTGTGGACGCACGCGGTGCGTGTGTGCAGGGTGCTGGTGTGCTGGGTAGTGTCGTGTGCCGGCCGACTGTCCCGTTCATATACGACCGTGTGCCGGGGGGTGCTTCAGGCAACGCCAGACGTACGATCGCTCGGCTCCTAACACCCAGGTGCTGGCCCCTATGTGCTGCTCTGCTCGGCACGGTTCATGTGTCTGTGTGTGCTGTTGCCTCCTTCAGAGTGCTTCGTAAGGTCGATGTAGTTAGGAGTTTACTGTATTTAGATGGAGGTGTGTGTGTGTGTATGTGTGTGTGGCGTACACGTGTGTGTGTTTGGCGTACACGTGTGCGTGCGGCGTACATGTGTGCGTGTGTGTGCGAGTGTGTGAGCGGCGGTGTTCCCACGAGCAGCGTGTGAACCTCTCGCCACCTACTGTCTGGGACCACACGCTCGCCCCTCCCCTCCCCTCCCCAGGGGTCGCTCCCCCGACCCCACACTCCTGCCTCCCCCAGCACTCTCCTCCCTACGAGACCTGCAGGGGGGGAGGGGGAGGGGGGAGGGGAGGAGAAGCTAGTCGTCGGAAACGACAACTAGAAGTTGCAGGACGACAGCAGGTTGAGCCTGTGTCATGGTCGTCGCTGCTTGGGGGTGGTACACAGTAGTCCACGCTGACTGACACCGCAACATAACACTGTACGCTGCTTGTGAACCCTCACCCGCGCCACGCAGGCACAACCCACGCCTCCTCTAGGCGTTCACGTCACCCCTACATGCCCCCGACTTAAGGTTTAAGAGATACTCCGGTGTTCCATGGGTCGGTCTAGCTGTGGGCTGGTACCACAGGTCGCCCATGCCTTAGAGAAGCGTGGTTTAGTGCTGGGATCTGCCTGCTCTTCCGGTGGGTGGGGTGGACTGTGTGAGGGCAAGGAGCAGGTTAAACGATGTGCGGGTTGCCCACTCTGATGCCCCAGGGGGGGTTAAAGGGGAGGCGCTACCCACTTTGGTGCCTCGGGGATGTAAGGGGATGAGATGCCCACACTGCTGATACATCCTCGGGGGGTAGGGACGTGTTGCTACACACACACACACACCTGAGGATGCTGCTCTCAACTTAGCTAGCAACAACCTAACTAGCTAGAAACAAAAGCAATTTGTACAGCTTTCACATTTATGTTAAACGATGTAAACGTTCACGACAGATATCTCTTCTTCATTTTTTATCTACCACAAACAGGGTTAGAAACCGTAACGCTGTATCATACTTTGTAGATAATACTAGAATCTACATGAGAATGACATCCGTGGAAGACACAACGAGCCTCCAGGCAAATATCCACCAAGTCTTCCTCTGATGTTTAATGAGGACATATTTCAGTTTCCACATTGTGGAAAGACTATTTATAAATAAATCACGTAATTCAATTTTTTAATGTGTATATTCTGCTGACCTTGCTTGTGGAAAGACTAGACGTATTTTCAGTATGTCACATGTCTATACCCCTTTATCCCATAACGTACCAAAAAATTATCGGAGTACAAGACAACCTTAAACCACTCAAAACAGACTAAGTTAAATGTGAGAGACCTGGGATTGATAATGTCAGAAGACCTCACATTCAAGGAGCACAAAAATGTTGTTGTTGCATCTGCAAGGAAGATGATAGGTTGGATAACTATAACTTTCAGGAGATGCCAAAAGAACGGTACCAGTCTTCAGGTCACTCGTTCTCTCTAGGCTGGAATATTGTTGCATACTGACTGTCCCCTTCAAGACAGGCGTAACAGCAGAGCTGGATAATGTACAGAGATCTTTCACGTCTCGTATAAACTCAGTTAAGCACCTAAATTATCAGCTTGATAAAGCTCTTCACAGGGCGAAGCATGATTAAGCTATACACAGCGAAACATAACTTCATAAAGCTCTTCACATTGAAACTTGACAAAGCTCTAAAAAGGGGCGAAACGATGTCCCAACGAAAGCTTCACAAATTGCGCTTCTCGTCTCTTTTGTAGGCAGTACACTATGCGGATACAACCTGTCTCGCATCTACGAGTTCTCTACCGCCGTACCACGAAAAGGAAACCACTATTCAACTACTTCTGTTGGCGCAGTTTTCGCGAAAGATTTGTGAGAGGTGATCACCTGAACCAGGTGACCTATCCTGGTTCACCTGTACCCCCCCTCGTCGGCTGCTCAGGTAATCTATCGCACATTATCTGCTCATCACCCTCATCACCTACCTTTACCTTTGATGAGTTCCGAGAGTTTTCCTACTCCCGGAGCCCGGCCAATGGGCCAGGCTCGTCTGGTGCTTGCATTGTCAACTAAACTGTTACTGCTGATGGCCCGCAGCCCTGTATCTTCATCACAGCCTGGTTGATATGGCACCAGGTGAAGATACTTTTCTGGTTTCCTCTTGAAGATTTCTACACTTGTTCCAGCAGTTTCTGATATCTTTTGATAAGATGTTGAAATAGTCTGGGACCACGAATGTTGATACAGTGTTCCCTAATTGTGCTCACTGCACCCCTGTTTTTCACTGGGTTTATCTTATGCAGCATCTTCTGAATTTTGCCTTGGAGCAGAGGTGAACTATGATTGCTAGCTAACGCATCGTGTAACAGAGAGAGAGAGAGAGAGAGAGAGAGAGAGAGAGAGAGAGAGAGAGAGAGAGAGAGAGAGAGAGAGAGAGAGAGAGAGAGAGAGAGAGAGAGAGAGAGAGACAGAGAGAGAGAGAGAGAGAGAGTAGTGGTCATCTCGTGGGAAAGGCATCATTCAGCGGTCAGCTACTCCACTCTGTTATACAATCCCCAGTCAGTAATTACCACCAGTCACTCGAATCCATATATGCGTAATTGTGCGTGTGTGTGTGTGTGTGTGTGTGTGTGTGTGTGTGTGTGTGTGTGTGTGTGTGTGTGTGTGTGTGTGTGTGTGTGTGTGTGTGTGTGTGTGTGTGTGTGTGTGTGACCTACTATGTGAACCTGCTCCCAGCCCCTCTCTCTCTCTCTCTCTCTCTCTCTCTCTCTCTCTCTCTCTCTCTCTCTCTCTCCTCTCTCTCTCTCTCTATCTATCTATCTATCTATCTATCTATCTCTCTCTCTCCTCTATCTCAAATTTTCTTTCCCTTCTCCCCCTTTCAATACTTTCCTCACCTTTCCCCCACACTCTCACCCTCAGGTGTTTAACAGGTGTTACACATGTGTAACACAGGTGTTACACAGGTGTAGCACAGGTGACTCACAGGTGTTACACAGGTATAGCACAGGTGTAGCACATGTGTTGCACAGGTGTAGCGCAGTTGTTGCACAGAACTATATCACTGCAGGTATATAATAATTACGTATTACTGAAGATCCATAATTACTATGTATCACCATAAATCTATAATAACTATGTATCACTGTAGGCCTATAATTTTCAGTGCAGTAAAGTTTAATATCCGGCCTATATCTCCTCTAACACCCTCCCCCCTCACTAGACCTCCCCTCACCCCTACCTCCCCCAGCGTAGGTACCAAAGCTGTCGTAAGGTAGGGGAGGGAGGGAACGGGGGAGGGAGGAATGGCGGGAGAGGGGAGGGGATGAAGGAGGGAGGGAGGGGGTGTTTCGCTGGTACTGGTGATCCCTTCCTCACCCCCTCCCCTATCCCCAACAACCGACTCCCCACCACCTCTCCCCCTTCCCCTTCCCTCACTGTCCAGATGGTAGCGTCAGCCTCCATCCCACCCGTGGGAAAATATAGAGGGGGTGATGAGGGAGGGGAGATGAGGGGAAGGGCGGGGAGGGGATGTGATGCTCCTACAGGTTCCCTGTCTCCATCCGTCCTTCCCTCCCTCCCTCAATCCCTCCTTCTTCCCTCCATCCTCCTTCCTTACTCTCGCTCCTTCACTCGCCTAGGTTGTAATGGTTGTAATGGGATCCTTAACCTTGTCAAGCTGGCACTGGACAAGCACCTAAAGTCAGTTCCTGATCAACCGGGCTGTGGCTCGTACGTTGGTTTGCGTGCAGTAAGCAGCAACAGCCTGGTTGATCAGGCTCTGATCCACCAGGAGGCCTGGTCACAGACCGGGCCGCGGGGGCGTTGACCCCGGAACTCTCTCCAGGTAAACTCCAGTTATGGTGGTAGTTGTAATGGTGGTAGTTATGGGTAGTTGTAATGGTGGTAGTTGTAATGCTGGTAATTGAGACGATTAGTAGTACTAGTAGTAGTAGTAGTAGTAGTAGTAGTAGTAGTAGTAGTAGTAGTAGTAGTAGTAATAATAATAATAATAATAATAATAATAATAATAATAATAATAATAATTATTATTATTATTATTATTATTATTATTATTATTATTATTATTATTATTATTATTATTATTATTATTATTATTATTATGAGTTAGGGCTAAACCAGTAGGGGTCATACAGCACCTGAAAAATGAGATATAACGAGGTTAGATACTAAGATAGAGATGGTAGCTCCAGCTCCTCGGATCAAGACCTCTTCACCAGCATCGAGGCAACACTATGAATGAGACACAATGGGACTAAAGATCTTTGTTTATTCCACCGAGAATTTTTTATAATTATTAATTAAGAGCATTTATTTTGTTCCAACGGCAGCAAGATGGTGGTAAGGGGAAAGGGAGGGGTTAGGGGAGGGGTTTCGAGAGGAAAGGTGAGAAGGATGAGGGGGTAAGAAAGGGGTAGGGGAGGAGGTAGAGGGGACTGAGCGTGGGGGAGACAGAAAGGTATGTTTTAGTAAAATTAATTTGGTTGAGGGACAGAGAGAGGAGAGACGTGTTGATGAGAGAGAAGTGGGGGAGAGACGTGTGGATGAGAGAGAAGTGGGGAGAGACGTGTTGATGAGAGAGAAGTGGGGGAGAGACGTGTGGATGAGAGAGAAGTGGGGGAGAGACGTGTTGATGAGAGAGAAGTGGGGGAGAGACGTGTTGATGAGAGAGAAGTGGGGGAGAGACGTGTGGATGAGAGAGAAGTGGGGAGAGACGTGTTGATGAGAGAGAAGTGGGGGAGAGACGTGTTGATGAGAGAGAAGTGGGGGTGAGACGTGTTGATGAGAGAGAAGTGGGGGAGAGACGTGTTGATGAGAGAGAAGTGGGGAGAGACGTGTGGATGAGAGAGAAGTGGGGGAGAGACGTGTGGATGAGAGAGAAGTGGGGGAGAGACGTGTTGATGAGAGAGAAGTGGGGGAGACGTGTGGATGAGAGAGAAGTGGGGGGAGAGACGTGTGGATGAGAGAGAAAGGGGGAGAGACGTGTTGATGAGAGAGAAGTGGGGGTGAGACGTGTTGATGAGAGAAGTGGGAGAGAGACGTGTTGATGAGAGAGAAGTGGGGGAGAGACGTGTTGATGAGAGAGAAGTGGGGTGAGACGTGTGGATGAGAGAGAAGTGGGGGAGAGACGTGTTGATGAGAGAGAAGTGGGGGAGAGATGTGATTATTATTATTATTATTATTGATCAAGGGGGAGCGACCCGGAGAAGCGCCTGGGGGGGTATGTGGAAGATTCAGGCTTAATTTGATGAGCACAGATCCAAAATCAAGAGGGAACCTTCCTTGAGGGGACGTGTTGAGAGAGAAGTGGGGGAGAAACGGGGATGACTCCAATTTCAGTTCCTTACTTGTATGTCTCATAACAATAAAAATGCTTTCAAATGAGCTGAGTAGTTAACAGCTCTTAGCTTGGGGAATCCTTAACCTGAGACAATGAACCTAGGGATCCTTAACCTTGTCAAATGAGTGGGGGAGAGACGTGTGGGGAGAAGAGGGGTGTATGATGAGAGAGAAGTGGGGGAGAGACGTGTTGATGAGAGAGAAGTGGGGGAGAGACGTGTTGATGAGAGAGAAGCGAGGAGAGACGTGTGGATGAGAGAGAAGTGGGGGAGAAACGTGTGGATGAGAGAGAAGTGGGGAGAGACGTGTTGATGAGAGAGAAGTGGGGGAGAGACGTGTGGATGAGAGAGAAGTGGGGGAGAAACGTGTGAATGAGAGAGAAGTGGGGAGAGACGTGTGGATGAGAGAGAAGTGGGGGAGAGACGTGTGGATGAGAGAGAAGTGGGGGAGAAACGTGTGGATGAGAGAGAAGTGGGGAGAGACGTGTTGATGAGAGAGAAGTGGGGGTGAGACGTGTTGATGAGAGAGAAGTGGGGGAGAGACGTGTGGATGAGAGAGAAGTGGGGAGAGACGTGTGGATGAGAGAGAAGTGGGGAGAGACGTGTGGATGAGAGAGAAGTGGGGTGAGAAACGTGTTGATGAGAGAGAAGTGGGGGAGAGACGTGTGGATGAGAGAGAAGTGGGGGAGAGACGTGTGGATGAGAGAGAAGTGGGGGAGAAACGTGTTGATGAGAGAGAAGTGGGGGTGAGACGTGTTGATGAGAGAGAAGTGGGGGAGAGACGTGTTGATGAGAGAGAAGTGGGGGAGAGACGTGTGGATGAGAGAGAAGTGGGGAGAGACGTGTGGATGAGAGAGAAGTGGGGAGAGACGTGTGGATGAGAGAGAAGTGGGGAGAGACGTGTGGATGAGAGAGAAGTGAATGGGGCTAAACCCGGAGGATTATACAGCGCCTGGGGGGGTATGTGGAAGGTCAGGCTTAATTTGGGGAATGAGCACAGAGAAGTCAAGAGGGATCCTTCCTTGAGGGGACGTGTGGATGAGAGAGAAGTGGGGGAGAAACGTGTGGATGACTCCAATTTCATCCTGTTCCTTACTTGTATGTCTCATAACAATAAAAATGCTTTCAAATGAGCTGATGTAGTTAACAGCTCTTAGCTTGTCAATAAAGTTAGGAATCCTTAACCTGTAAATAGCTTGTCAATGAACCTAGGGATCCTTAACCTTGTCAAACCTTGCGTAAAAAAAAAAAAACAGAAGTGGGGGAGAGACGTGTGGATGACAGAGAAGTGAGGGGAAATGTGTGAATGAGAGAGAAGTGGGGGAGAGACGTGTGAATGAGAGAGAGAAGTTGGGGAGAGACGTGTGGATGAGAGAGAAGCGAGGAGAGACGTGTGGATGAGAGAGAAGTGGGGGAGAAACGTGTGGATGACATGAAGTGGAGGAGAGACGTGTGAATGAGAGAGAAGTGCGGGAGAGACGTGTGAATGAGAGAGAAGTGGGGGAGAGACGTGTGAATGAGAGAGAAGTGGGGAGAGACGTGTGGATGAGAGAGAAGTGGGGGAGAGACGTGTGGATGAGAGAGAAGTGGGGGAGAAACGTGTGGATGAGAGAGAAGTGGGGAGAGACGTGTGGATGAGAGAGAAGTGGGGGAGAGACGTGTGGATGAGAGAGAAGTGGGGGAGAGACGTGTGGATGAGAGAGAAGTGGGGAGAGACGTGTGAATGAGAGAGAAGTGGGGGAGAGACGTGTGAATGAGAGAGAAGTGGGGGAGAGACGTGTGAATGAGAGAGAAGTGGGGGAGAGACGTGTGGATGAGAGAAAAGTGAGGAGAGACGTGTGGATGAGAGAGAGGTGAGGAGAGACGTGTGGATGAGAGAGAAGTGAGGAGAGACGTGTGGATGAGAGAGAAGTGAGGAGAGACGTGTGAATGAGAGAGAAGTGGGGAGAGACGTGTGGATTAGAGAGAAGTGAGGAGAGACGTGTGGATGAGAGAGAAGTGGGGGAGAGACGTGTGGATGAGAGAGAAGTTGTGAGAGACATGTGGATGAGAGGGAAGTGAGGGGAGAGACATGTGGATGAGAGAGAAGTGGAGGATTGACGTGTGGATGAGAGAGGCAGGGAGAGAGACGTGCGGATGAGAGAAGTGAGGGGAGACACGTGTGGATGAGAGAGAAGTGAGGGGAGAGACGTGTGGATGAGCGAGAAGTGAGGGGAGACGGATAGAGAAGAGGAGGCGGGGTGAAGATGGCCTGAAGATGATAACTACTGGAGCTGCTGGAAGATAACTACTGGAGCTGCTGTGTCTCAGTTCATAACTTTTTTCTCTTTACGTCCCTCCCCCCCAAAATCACCATCTCCGGTACATCAGTTTTCTCTCTACCAGCGAGGAAGTAGCATGTACGATTTCTGCCTCAGCCTACGATACCTTGTTCTGGAGAAGGAATTTTTTAGTGCGATGTTGTGAAGATGAATGCTATCAGAGACAGGGGTGCAGACACAACGAGGCCAACACTTGCCACAGTTCTGGGGACTTCTGACGTGAGGTTCTCGAATCTGCTTATAAAAGTTCCTGAAGAGCCGAAATGTTACCCCAGTAAAGACCGATCTTCCTAGATAACAAGACCAGTTTTCCTAGATAACAAGACCGATCTTCCTAGAAAACAAGATTGTCTTTGACACGGAAGAACTGAACTGGAGTCTCGAAGAAGTAACGTAACCACCAGTGCTCCTCTATCAACGAGTATCAACAATCAATCCTGCTGCCTGCTGAGCTGAGTCTGTGACTTTGTCTGCTGCCTGCTGAGCTGAGTCTGTGACTTTGTCTGCTGCCTGCTGAGCTGAGTCTGTGACTTTGTCTGCTGCCTGCTGGTGAGCCAAGTCTGTGACTTTGTCTGCTGCTACTGCTGAGCCGAGTCTGTGACTTGTCTGCTTGTTGCTGCTGAGCCGAGTCTGTGACTTGTCTGCTGGCTGCTGATGAGCAGGAAATTCCCCCGACATGAACCATATATGTTTTGTATTGAAGGATGAAATACACGAAGTTCCCATTACGACTAAATTGAAACTGACAGAACGGCTTATTATGGTTTTGTTTCTCTCATCTCACTCACCTGCGCCAAGCTGCTGGGTTAGGTTAGATCTGGACAGTCTTCTGAGTCTTTAGCCTCATTACTTTCTCTTCCCCAATCACCCCATCACCATCTCCCCAACACCACTACAACTGCCAACCGAATACCTCCATGCCCATCAACCCAACACCAACATTACCACCAACCCAGCACCACCACCATTATCCCACCACCACCACCACCACCACCACCACCACCCCACCAACACCACCACCACACCTACAATCACCCCACCACCACCCCCACCATTCTCTCCTCTACATCTGAGAAGGGTGTCACTCACCCCTTCGTCTGAGCTGCTCAAATTTCCTGAGTGTCTGAGATAATAATCAAATTTAATTTCGGTAAAAGCTGCAATGGATGATGACAAACAAAAGCAGCGAGGACGAATAAAAGCAGTATTAAAAAAAGAAATTGGACTCATCGAGGAACTGTTTTAAGCTTAAGATTTTCCGACCATGTTTGCATTTTGCTTCCCGCCAAATTTCTCAACCATTTTTCCTTCCCGCCAAAAATATTCTCCCAGTGGGGCACAGGCGCAAAAACTTTTCTTTCTCATTGTTTTATTTACCTCTCATGACCTCACGCTCTGCAAAACGTCCTTCCGCACATTCTCTCTCTTTCCGTAAATGGTAACGCGATATTCGGCGGGCCGCGAGCATCTGTTT
>NC_091292.1:6803581-6808581 GCF_038502225.1 Cherax quadricarinatus
TGAGTCACGTCACTGTTGAAGCAGTGGTGAGTCTGTGATGAGTCACGTCACTGTTGAAGCAGTGGTGAGTCTGTGATGAGTCACGTCACTGTTGAAGCAGTGATGAGTCTGTGATGAGTCACGTCACTGTTGAGGCAGTGGTGAGTCTGTGATGAGTCACGTCACTGTTGAGGCAGTGATGAGTCACGTCACTGTTGAGGCAGTGATGAGTCACGTCACTGTTGAGGCAGTGATGAGTCACGTCACTGTTGAGGCAGTGATGAGTCTGTGATGAGTCACGTCACTGTTGAGGCAGTGATGAGTCACGTCACTGTTGAGGCAGTGGTGAGTCTGTGATGAGTCACGTCACTGTTGAGGCAGTGATGAGTCACGTCACTGTTGAGGCAGTGATGAGTCACGTCACTGTTGAGGCAGTGATGAGTCTGTGATGAGTCACGTCACTGTTGAGGCAGTAATGAGTCACGTCACTGTTGAGGCAGTGGTGAGTCTGTGATGAGTCACGTCACTGTTGAGGCAGTGATGAGTCACGTTACTGTTGAGGCAGTGGTGAGTCTGTGATGAGTCACGTCACTGTTGAGGCAGTGATGAGTCACGTCACTGTTGAGGCAGTGGTGAGTCTGTGATGAGTCACGTCACTGTTGAGGCAGTGGTGAGTCTGTGATGAGTCACGTCACTGTTGAGGCAGTGATGAGTCACGTCACTGTTGAGGCAGTGGTGAGTCTGTGATGAGTCACGTCACTGTTGAGGCAGTGGTGAG
This sequence comes from Cherax quadricarinatus, assembly GCF_038502225.1. NCBI lineage: Eukaryota > Metazoa > Arthropoda > Malacostraca > Decapoda > Parastacidae > Cherax > Cherax quadricarinatus. The sequence continues at coordinate 6,804,339 of NC_091292.1, forward strand.
TCTGTGATGAGTCACGTCACTGTTGAGGCAGTGATGAGTCACGTCACTGTTGAGGCAGTGATGAGTCTGTGATGAGTCACGTCACTGTTGAGGCAGTGATGAGTCTGTGATGAGTCACGTCACTGTTGAGGCAGTGGTGAGTCTGTGATGAGTCACGTCACTGTTGAGGCAGTGGTGAGTCTGTGATGAGTCACGTCACTGTTGAGGCAGTGATGAGTCTGTGATGAGTCACGTCACTGTTGAGGCAGTGGTGAGTCTGTGATGAGTCACGTCACTGTTGAGGCAGTGATGAGTCACGTCACTGTTGAGGCAGTGATGAGTCTGTGATGAGTCATGTCACTGTTGAGGCAGTGATGAGTCACGTCACTGTTGAGGCAGTGATGAGTCACGTCACTGTTGAGGCAGTGATGAGTCACGTCACTGTTGAGGCAGTGATGAGTCACGTCACTGTTGAGGCAGTGATGAGTCACGTCACTGTTGAGGCAGTGATGAGTCACGTCACTGTTGAGGCAGTGATGAGTCACGTCACTGTTGAGGCAGTGGTGAGTCTGCGATCAGTCACGTCACTGTTGAGGCAGTGGTGAGTCACGTCACTGTTGAGGCAGTGGTGAGTCTGCGATGAGTCACGTCACTGTTGAGGCAGTGATGAGTCTGTGATGAGTCACGTCACTGTTGAGGCAGTGGTGAGTCTGTGATGAGTCACATCACTGTTGAGGCAGTGGTGAGTCTGTGATGAATAGGAGAGAGCTCTCGATCCGAGGAATTGTGGAGCTGCTCTTCCCTTTTCTCGGATCAAAACTTCCTCTCATTCACAGCTGTAAAAGACTACGGGTTTAGAGCTTCTCAATAATAATTATTATTTAATTATTATTATTATTTAATTCTTCTTCTTCCTCTTATTATTATTATAATTATTATTATTATTATTATTATTATTATTATTATTATTATTATTATTATTATTATTATTATTGTCATTTATAACGAATCCTCCACGACGGCGTCCGTCAGTGTACTACAGTGTCCGTCAGTGTACTACAGTGTCCGTCAGTGCACTACAGTGTCCGTCAGTGTACTACAGTGTCCGTCAGTGTACTACAGTGTCCGTCAGTGTACTATAGTGTCCGTCAGTGTACTACAGTGTCCGTCAGTGTACTACAGTGTCCGTCAGTGTACTACAGTGTTCGTCAGTGTACTACAGTGTCCGTCAGTGTACTACAGTGTCCGTCAGTGTACTACAGTGTTCGTCAGTGTACTACAGTGTCCGTCAGTGTATTACAGTGTCCGTCAGAGTACTACAGTGTCCGTCAGTGTACTACAGTGTGTCATTGTACTACAGTCTCCGTCAGTGTACTACAGTGTACGTCAGTGTACTATACTACAATGTCCGTCAGTGTACTACAGTGTACTATACTACAGTGCTCGTTAGTGTACTACAGTGTCCGTCAGTGTACTACAGTGTCCATCAGTGTACTACAGTGTTCGTCAGTGTACTACAGTGTTCGTCAGTGTACTACAGTGTCCGTCAGTGTACTACAGTGTTCGTCAGTGTACTACAGTGTTCGTCAGTGTACTACAGTGTCCGTCAGTGTACTACGGTGTTCGCCAGTGTACTACAGTGTACTATACTACAGTGTCCGTCAGTGTACTACAGTGTCAGTCAGTGTACTACAGTGTCCATCAGTGTACTACAGTGTCCGTCAGTGTACTACAGTGTCCGTCAGTGTACTACAGTGTCCGTCAGTGTACTACAGTGTCCGTCAGTGTACTAGTGTCCGTCAGTGTACTACAGTGTCTGTCAGTGTACTAGTGTCCGTCACTGTACTACAGGGTACGTCAGTGTACTAGTGTCCGTCACTGTACTACAGTCTCCGTCAGTGTACTACAGTGTACGTCAGTGTACTATACTACAGTGTTCGTCAGTGTACTACAGTGTCCGTCAGTGTACTACAGTGTCCATCAGTGTACTACAGTGTTCGTCAGTGTACTACAGTGTCCGTCAGTGTACTACAGTACCCGTCAGTGTACTACAGTGTTCGTCAGTGTACTACAGTGTCCGTCAGTGTACTACAGTGTCCGTCAGTGTACTACAGTGTTCGTCAGTGTACTACAGTGTCCGTCAGTGTACTACAGTGTCCGTCAGTGTACTACAGTGTCCGTCAGTGTACTACAGTGTCCGTCAGTGTACTATAGTGTCCGTCAGTGTACTATAGTGTCCGTCAGTGTACTACAGTGTCCGTCAGTGTACTACAGTGTCCGTCAGTGTACTACAGTGTTCGTCAGTGTACTACAGTGTCCGTCAGTGTACTACAGTGTCCGTCAGTGTACTACAGTGTTCGTCAGTGTACTACAGTGTCCGTCAGTGTATTACAGTGTCCGTCAGTGTACTACAGTGTCCGGCAGTGTACTATAGTGTGTCATTGTACTACAGTCTCCGTCAGTGTACTACAGTGTACGTCAGTGTACTATACTACAGTGTCCGTCAGTGTACTACAGTGTACTATACTACAGTGCTCGTCAGTGTACTACAGTGTCCGTCAGTGTACTACAGTGTCCATCAGTGTACTACAGTGTTCGTCAGTGTACTACAGTGTTCGTCAGTGTACTACAGTGTCCGTCAGTGTACTACAGTGTTCGTCAGTGTACTACAGTGTTCGTCAGTGTACTACAGTGTCCGTCAGTGTACTACGGTGTTCGCCAGTGTACTACAGTGTACTATACTACAGTGTCCGTCAGTGTACTACAGTGTCAGTCAGTGTACTACAGTGTCCATCAGTGTACTACAGTGTCCGTCAGTGTACTACAGTGTCCGTCAGTGTACTACAGTGTCCGTCAGTGTACTACAGTGTCCGTCAGTGTACTACAGTGTCCGTCAGTGTACTACAGTGTCTGTCAGTGTACTAGTGTCCGTCACTGTACTACAGGGTACGTCAGTGTACTAGTGTCCGTCACTGTACTACAGTCTCCGTCAGTGTACTACAGTGTACGTCAGTGTACTATACTACAGTGTTCGTCAGTGTACTACAGTGTCCGTCAGTGTACTACAGTGTCCATCAGTGTACTACAGTGTTCGTCAGTGTACTACAGTGTCCGTCAGTGTACTACAGTACCCTTCAGTGTACTACAGTGTTCGTCAGTGTACTACAGTGTCCGTCAGTGTACTACAGTGTCCGTCAGTGTACTACAGTGTTCGTCAGTGTTCGTCAGTGTACTATACTACAGTGTCCGTCAGTGTACTACAGTGTCCGTCAGTGTACTACAGTATCCATCAGTGTACTACAGTGTCCGTCAGTGTACTACAGTGTCCGTCACTGTACTACAGTGTCCATCAGTGTACTACAGGGTACGTCAGTGTACTACAGTGTTCGTCAGTGTACTACAGTGTCCGTCAGTGTACTACAGTGTCCGTCAGTGTACTACAGTGTCCAGTGTACTACAGTGTCCGTCAGTGTACTACAGTGTCCGTCAGTGTACTACAGTGTCCATCAGTGTACTACAGGGTACGTCAGTGTACTACAGTGTTCGTCAGTGTACTACAGTGTACTATACTACAGTGTACGTCAGTGTACTACAGTGTCCGTCAGTGTATTACAGTGTCCATCAGTGTACTACAGTGTCTATCAGTGTACTACAGGGCACGTCACTGTACTACAGTGTCCATCACTGTACTACAGGGCACGTCAGTGTACTACAGTGTCTGTCAGTGTACTACAAATTCGATAATCACCGGAAATGAGCTGCAGGTAGTAATTAAAACAGGTAAGTGTTAGACTGCCTTTATTACTGCACCTCGATATGTGACCACCAGCCTGAGTAAGTGACTTCCGTTCTCACGTGTGTACCTGTGTATATACAGTACGTGTGTGTACCTGTGTGTGTATACGTGTGTGTACCTGTGTGTGTATACAGTACGTGTGTGTAACTATGTGTGTATACAATACGTGTGTGTAACTGTGTGTGTATACAGTACGTGTGTGTACCTGTGTGTGTATACAGTACGTGTGTGTACCTGTGTGTATACAGTACGTGTGTACCTGTGTGTGTATGCAGTACGTGTGTGCACCTGTGTGTGTATACAGTACGTGTGTGTAACTGTGTGTGTATACAGTACGTGTGTGTACCTGTGTGTGTATACAGTACGTGTGTGTACCTGTGTGTATACGTGTGTGTACCTGTGTGTATACGTGTGTGTACCTGTGTGTGTATACAGTACGTGTGTGTGTGTTCCTGTGTGTATACAGTA
>NC_091292.1:6813581-6883581 GCF_038502225.1 Cherax quadricarinatus
GCCGGAAGGATAGATAAGTATAATGGATGTACGGATAGCTGGACGGATTGACAGCTGGCTAGATGGATGGATGGACGGACAGACGGACGGACGGACGGACGGACGGATGGACGGACGGATGGACGGACGGACGGACGGACGGACGGATGGACGGACGGATGGACGGACGGACGGATGGATGGACGGACGGATGGACGGACGGGCGGATGGACGGACGGATAGACGGACGGATAGCTGACTCACTCCACTCTTCATGTTAATATATGTATTACTAAAAAAGTACAGCCTAAATCCTATAATTTCTCTTAATCTTAAATAAAACGTATAATTTTAGGCAAACAAATATATATTTATCAAGGACATAAACGGAAAGAAGTTAATTTCTACTTAATACTCATAAAACACCATTGTAAATAAGATAATAAGTTTACTAACTTACCTACGTTCCCATTTACTATTACCTCGTTTTTCTCTCTCTTCCCATTACGCAGCTAAAGTTTTAAACTAACCTTTGGCTAGGTACTCTGCTGGCTGTGCTAGATAACAGCCCATTACAATTCCTGGGCTGCAGGGCAGTGAGCAAGTAGCATTCAGAAGAGCACACTATCATTTCCGTCCATTCTTGATAAGCTGTGGGAGGCAGGTGGGTGCGTTCCGTTACTTAACATTGTGACGGCTTTGCTTAATTAGGGCCACAGATTGCAAGGCTCCACGACACGTTGAAATGTATTATGTGCCGTCCAACCTCTCTTATATTCTCCTTATCGCCTGATCTTCTCATTAATGCGTCAAAATAATGTTAGGTTGTATATTTTTTCGCGTTTGGGGGATGTGTAATATGCTTAGTTCTGATTTTTAATTGTTTGACAGAACGCGGCCAGTTCCTGGTTGTGGCCTCGACGTTCATTGGTTGAAGGCTGACACGCCCCCTAGTACACTAGGCCTCATATAGCATTAATTATTATTTTTTTGGCAAACTTTATTCATGAAACAGATCCATTCTATTTTTTTCACATTGACCTAACCTCCTTAACCAAATTTAGACCAGAATTAATTATAATAATAAAAAAACTTTTGGGAAATTATTTTTTTGTGTGTTATTCTGGGTAATTTATATATATTTTACTATGTATGATATCTATAGTCGCTTAAATTTGTGTAAGTGTACTTATATATGTAGGCCTGTACCTAAATAAACTTATAAGGACCCCAATGGAAATAAATCACTTTGTCTGACGTTTTTTGGGTTATTCTAGGTAATATACACTATATATCATAATTGTACTTATGTGAACCATTGCCTAAATAAACTTACATAACAAGTGGCATTCTCAGAATAAGCAATTCTACGAAATTACATTATATTTACACCAAAGCTGCAACCAAATAAACTGCACACCTAACCGCTGTAACTACTTAATTTATAAGATAATAAATAATTAATACAATATAATACAATATAATATAATATAATATAATATAATATAATATAATATAATATAATATAATATAATATAATATAATATAATATAATATAATATAATATAATATAATATAATATAATGTAATATAATATATAATATAATGAGAGAAGTTGTTAGCCCAGCAGAGTGAAACAGAAGGTAAACAAACATGGCCAACACAACAACAACAGGCAAGAGGCTCGTCCGCTCGAAATCAGGGCTGAGAATTGTGCCTTTGAATGATTTCGACAAAAGTCCATTTGAGTTGAGAGAACCTGAGTGGATACCTGATAAGCTGGTAAGAGTTTGAGCAAAGAAATGTCGTTGTTTAAGGGGTTATGACACGGGAACTCCGAGTTTCAGATGTACACCCTGATGTATAGGTGTTTTATTTTATTGTTAGGAGTGGTTTCAACACTGATTTGGCTCGTTATAATGGATATAGTGATCTACACGAGGGATTATAATAGTAGTGATGGTTTGACGAGTTTTTGTCAGCTAGGAATTTGACAATTTTCTTGACAAGTGTTGTGACGTAGACAGAAGTCCTTGACAGGGTCGAGCCTTTACATCCTTTGCCCTTTCAAGATTTTTCTTTTTTTTCGTATAAATTTCCAAAGTTGCAAGCTACTAATGCTGTTTATTTTCTAAATACTGTAGAGGTACCATATTCTTACATTGCTAAGTGTCTTTATTGGATATTAATATGTTTTTAGGCGTATTATATGCATAATATACATTTTTTGTTGTTGTTGTGATGAGGGAACACAGGTGTTATGTAAAATATTATTTGCATTTCAACTAGGGTTACCCAACAAAGTCAAACACATGACTGTTGTTGCCTTAGTGAGTTATATTTCATCCTCTGGATAACCTTGTAATACAGCATCATGTTCTGTATATTGGGAGGATCTCGATCTGTTCTTCACTACTGACACAGTTTGTAGGTAAGTGATCCAGAGGACTTGTTTACTCAAAAGTTGTAGGGAATATAGTGTCAGACTTGGTTGGAATGAATATGTAAACAAATTCAGTTTTTTAGGAACAATCTTTGTATTTAAGCTGGATCTGTGTGTGTGTGTGTGTACTTACCTATTTGTATTCACCTATTTGTGGTTGCAGGAGTCGATTCATAGCTCCTGGCCCCGCCTCTTCACTGTTTGCTACTAGATCCTCTCTCTCCCTGCTCCATGAGCTTTATTAAACCTGTGTGTGTGTGTGTGTGTGCGTGTGCGTGTGTGTGTGTGTGTGTGTGTGTGTGTGTGTGTGTGTGCGTGTGCGTGTGTGTACGTACATACTCACCTAATTGGGGTTCCAGGGGTCGAGACTCAGCTCCTGGCCCTGCCTCTTTGCTGAGCACTACTAAGTCCTCCCTCTCCCTGCTCCATGAGCTTTATCATACCTCGTCTTAAAACTATGTATGGTTCCCGCTTCCACTACATCATTTGCCAGACTGTTCCACTTCCTAACAATTCTATGGCTGAAGAAATACTTCCTAACATCCCTTTGACTCATCTGAGTCTTCAGCTTCCAATTGTGACCCCTTGTTTCTGTGTCCCATCTCTGGAACATCCTGTCTCTGTCCACCTTGTCTATTCCACGCAGTACTTTGTTTGTCATTATCATGTCTCCCCTGACCCTCCTGTCCTCCAGTGTCATCAGACCGATTTCTCTTAACCTTTCTTCATAGGACATTCCCCTTACCTCTGAAACCAGCCTTGTTGCAAACCTTTGCACTTTCTCTAAATTCTTAATGTGTTTGACCAGGTGTGGGTTCCAAACTGGTACTGCATACTCCAGTATGGGCCTGACGTACACAGTGCATACAGTCTCGAATGATTCCTTGTGCGTGTATGTGTGTGTGTGTGTGTGTGTGTGTGTGTGTGTGTGTGTGTGTGTGTGTGTGTGTGTGTGTGTGTGTGTGTGTGTGTGATTGAGTGAGTGAGTGAAGTTTGTACTATCTTTTGCATAACTTTCCAAACTCCTCTGCCAATCTCTGCATCTTCTCTTCCAAGTCTCAGTATCAGTGTATCATCTGTGAACAACTTTGACAAATGCTACTTGAAATTAGATTCCATAATTTTTTGGACCCAGTTACTGACCAAACCCATCAATGTTTAACCTAATTGGCCAAGCAGGGGTGCAGTGGGGACACTAAGGGAACACTGTATCAACATCCAGGGTCCCAGGCTATTCAACATTTTACCAGAAGATATCCAAAATACGGCTGGAACAAGTGTAGAAGCCTTCAAGAGGAAATTGGACAAGTATCTTCACCACGTGCCAGATCAACCAGGCTGTGATGGATATGTGGGGCAGGGGTCTCCAGCAGCAACAGCCTGGTTGACCAGGCCAGCACCGGACGAGCCTGGCCCATGGCCCGGCTCAGAGAGTAGAGAAACTCTTGAAACTCTTCAAAGACAAAGAGAAAGCAGGTATATGGATTATCTTAGGGTAATTTTACATAATGTATTATTTTCTGTGTCAATTCTTTAAAGTTCATTGTAAAAAATTTGTATATTAGGTGTGTATGCAACACCTAAATAAAAATATACTTAGCCTATAGGTGATTCAATAGTATTTCTGATGTACTACTGTACTTCTCAGTCATAATGATTGCTTGGTGTATAGTATTGAGCCACTTGTTATTTCTGGGAGTAGGTATCAAGGATCTCTTAGATGTTTAACCCCTTGACTGTCACAACCCCCAATCCTGAGGTGTCTCCTGGTGTCGCAAAATTTCAAAAAAAAAAATTATTTTTTCATATGAAATTATAGAGAATCTTTTCACGATTGTAATGACACCAAAAAAAACGAAATTTGATGGAAAACTGACGGAATTACGCTCTCGCAAAGTTAGCGACCCTGGCGATATTTACAAATTGGCAATTTCGCCCACTTTGAGCCCTATTTTCGGCTAATTCCATTGTTCCAGTCAACGAAACTCATAGCTATTTCGTTAGAAGTCCGTTTTTTCTATCGATTGAGTACAAGAAACTGCCCATTTACTGAATTCAGCTACCCAATAATGTGGTCAGAAATTTGCAATTTGGCCAATTTCACGAAAATTAAAAAATATGACAATTTCAAAATAAGGTCCAGAATGAACAATGCAGACATTCCTGGCTCTAAAATAACATTTCCTTTGTTCATCAGTCACATCTCCAGGCCCCTCTGATATTACTCTTGCTTTCTATTTTGAATTTTTATTCAAACAAAAAGTAGAAGATTTACTGTTATGCAGAGTACTGCAATACTGTAATAATTGTACAGATAATGTCAACCCATTCATGACTGCATATTAGTTGGACATTTATTGGACAATGACGTCATTTGTTTACTTTTGAATATCGGCAACAATCAAACATTTCCCCTATTTTGAGCTCCATTTCCAGGTTCTTTTTATAGTAAAACCAATCAAAATCACCTCTGTTTTTATAATATGTTTTCCATTCTATCAAATGAGACCAAGAAAACGAGAATACAACCATAAATACTATACGAAAATAGACCACAAAGTCGGCATTTTAATTAAAAAAAACGGTCGGAGTTTTTTTCTCATTATGCACTGCGTGCTTCAGGATTTTTTTTATATGGTGCACACTGACCACACAGACCCATTCTCTCACATATGGGCCTACCAGCTTTCTCCTGCATGATTTGAAGCTGCTAGAATTTATGAGTATATGTATGTCAAACACGGTACCTCGTAAGACGTATATATACGACCAAAACAGTCAAAGGGTTAAATGCTGTATGACCCTTACAGGTTTAGCACTTTGTTATGAGTGTAATAATAATTATAATCACCTGTTTAATGATGTTGGGTATTGTGTGCTATTTCACTCCTTTTTAATATTTTGATGCAACTTCTAAGTATTTTTCCCCCTTTATAATACATTATCCTAGTGTGTTCATTTTCTGTGAGTAGTTTTTCTGTAGATGCAATACAACATATTTTACCAACAATGTACCATGTTTCTTTCAGAGTCCGACATGCATGGATTGCAAAGAAAAGTTTGACTTTTTAAAGAGAAGGGTAAGTGGAGTACAATACTTTTTCCTGAGTTTATATTGTATTGTAAAAAGTTTAATTGAGAGGGTAGTACAGTGAGATGGTTAGCCATAAGAAAGTTAGCTGATTTTTCTCAAATATTGCAGTCATTTGGCAGAAGTTTTTGTTATTATAAAGTATAATATGCAGCATAGTATCAGTTACATAAGTAATTTTTCCATATTAGGCATAGAGTGTAACACTTTTCAATTTTCATTTTATTCTTAGTATGCTCCTGGTGATTGAATTAAAATCTTATATGGTATACTTTCTGAGTTTTTCATGACCCATTTGTTCCACCTGCCTACTCTCCTCTTTCTTTGTTTCTTGATTTTTTTTATCTTCATTATTCACTCCATTCTAATTTACTTCAAAGTAAAAAAATCTCTTGCTTTGCTCATTTCATCAAACTTTTGCCACCAATTTTTCCCTTGGTGGCTAACATCATTAGCTAAATTCCCACAGAATCTCAATGCTTATTTCATTCTTAACCGTCATTTTTATTATCATGAAAAGCACTGAACACAGAGGCCATTCATTGCTACGACATGCACCTCTGAGCACTTTACTTAATTTCTCTTTCAGCATTTCTTTATACAGTTTATCTTTATCAACTTTTCAGCACTCCTACATATTCTTTTAAGAAATTACATCACAGGGTAGTCACCTGTATTGTAGTTCTGTTAACCCATCAAAATGTTTCAGTCTTGAATTTTGTAACAGAGTTGAAACTATGGTAATCAAGCCTCTTGATTTAACAGCATCACTGTCGTCGGTGTGGACGAGTCTGTTGTGCTTCCTGCTGCGAGACTCGTATTGCTTTGCCAAGAATGTGCTTTCTTGACCCAGTACGGGTGTGTACACCATGTGCAGAGACAACGTTAAGAGAAAACATCTTTTACAATAAAGACCTCAAGGCTCTGTTCACTGGTGAGCATGTTTGTACTTGTTATAATTATGGTAATCATTGATACTGCAGTCTTCTTAATGTTTATAATTCTTTGTCTTCATCAGTTGAGATGCCTGTGTATGTAAAAATATACACGTGGAGAATGAAAGAGTAGTGTGAATGGGTGTATTTTAGCTACAGGAGAATTGTATTCTGGTTGTCTCAGTTTCAATATTTATTGTGCATTTAACTTTTTAATATTGCCTCTATTGTATATGTACAAAGGAAAATTGAGTGAACCAGTCAGTCACTATGATAGACTGAATGTGCAAGGAAAAAGGGCAAACACAGCAAAGACAGGTGGAGGTAATGTTATGATTTGAAAGAGGTGTCAAAAAATAATGCATAAATGATGACTGTACTGTGTCCTTGAAGTGGTTTCTTAGCCCCACTTAATGGATTAGGCCCTTCAGAGGGGTTGCCTTAATGCTTGTGAAGGGCTCTTTTTCCAAGAAATTAAGTTACCATTTCCTCCCTTTGATCAAACCTGATTTCTTCTCATTTCCCAGGCACTGTCTGACCCTTATGGGCTTGTCACTTCTCTATGACTGTAATAATAGTAATAATTCATGGACTAGTTTAGTGTGTGCAGTTAGTCCAGTCAGTATGTAGTTTGATGTGGAACATATTTCAAAATAACTAAATTTGTGGCAATTTATTCAATATTCTTCACCAAACATTATATAAAAAATGGAGATGGTTCACTTTCTTTTTTGATCGTTAAGGGAAAATTACCGATTTGGACATTTTCTTTATTATTGCTGGAAATCGCATTATTTTCCATCATTATTGCTTTAGTTCTTGTTTTTCAATATGTTATGTTAAACATTTTTGCACACTGAGCATCCCACAGTTAATGAGTATTTGGCATCATGTGAAGTAGATAAAAACGTACATAGTGATATGATTTTTGTAAACTTGAGTGTGACAGTATTTTTCCTTGAACGTAACTTAGTCTTATAGTACTACATGATTAGTTTGTTCTCAGGAGCCATACTGTGCATGGCAAGTGATTCTGCAATGGATTTAGTGCAGTGCCATCTGTCGCCTGACCAACGATTCTTTGTTGTCTCTGGACCCTACAATGACTCTGCTCTACCCCTGTCTATACCCATGCACCGAATTACGGGTATCCAAGTGGGTGACCGCGACCAGGTGAGGCATCTAACTACAGATTACATTAGGTCATTATATCTGCTGTTTACAAGAAGTTTTTGTCACTGTGTCATAGAGAAAGGCATTTTTTTTTCTTTTTTTTAACAAGTCAGCCGTCTCCCACAGAGGCAGGGTGACCCAAAAAGAAAGAAAAATCCCCAAAAAGAAAATACTTTCATCATTCAACACTTTCACCTCACACATAATCACTGTTTTTGCAGAGGTGCTCAGAACACAACAGTTTAGAAGCATATACGTACAAAGATACACAACATATCCCTCCAAACTGCTAATATCCCGAACCCCTCCTTTATAGTGCAGGCATTGTACTTCCCAATTCCAGGACTCAAGTCTGGCTATATAAAAATAACTGGTTTCCCTGAATTATTATTTATTTTTTTTATTAGCACACTGGCCGATTCCCACTAAGGCAGGGTGGCCCGAAAAAGAAAAACTTTCACCATCATTCACTCCATCACTGTCTTGCCAGAAGGGTGCTTTACAGTACAGTTTTTAAACTGCAACATTAACACCCCTCCTTCAGAGTGCAGGCACTGTACTTCCCATCTCCAGGACTCAAGTCCGGCCTGCCGGTTTCCCTGAATCCCTTCGTAAATGTTACTTTGCTCACACTCCAACAGCACGTCAAGTATTAAAAACCATTTGTCTCCATTCACTCCTATCAAACACGCTCACGTATGCCCGCTGGAAGTCCAAGCCCCTCGCACACAAAACCTCCTTTACCCCCTCCCTCCAACCTTTCCTAGGCTGACCCCTACCCTGCCTTCCTTCCACTACAGACTGATACACTCTTGAAGTCATTCTGTTTCGCTCCATTCTCTCTACATGTTCGAACCACCTCAACAACCCTTACTCAGCCCTCTGGACAACAGTTTTGGCAATCCCGCACCTCCTCCTAACTTCCAAACTATGAATTCTCTGCATTATATTCACACCACACATTGCCCTCAGACATGACATCTCCACTGCCTCCAGCCTTCTCCTCGCTGCAACATTCATCACCCATGCTTCACACCCATATAAGAGCGTTGGTAAAACTATACTCTCATACATTCCCCTCTTTGCCTCCAGGGACAAAGTTCTTTGTCTCCACAGACTCCTAAGTATACCGCTCACCCTTTTCCCCTCATCAATTCTATGATTCACCTCATCTTTCATAGACCCATCCGCTGACACGTCCACCCCCAAATATCTGAATACATTCACCTCCTCCATACTCTCTCCCTCCAATCTGATATCCAATCTTTCATCACCTAATCTTTTTGTTATCCTCATAACCTTACTCTTTCCTGTATTCACTTTTAATTTTCTTCTTTTACATACCCTACCAAATTCATCCACCAACCTCTGCAACTTCTCTTCAGAATCTCCCAAGAGCACAGTGTCATCAGCAAAGAGCAACTGTGACAACTCCCACTTTATATGTGATTCTTTATCTTTTAACTCCATGCCTCTTGCCAAGACCCTCACATTTACTTCTCTTACTACCCCATCTATAAATATATTAAATAACCACGGTGACATCACACATCCCTGTCTAAGGCCTACTTTTACTGGGAAATAATCTCCCTCTTTCCTACATACTCTAACTTGAGCCTCACTATCCTCGTAAAAACTCTTCACTGCTTTCAGTAACCTACCTCTTATACCATACACCTGCAACATCTGCCACATTGCCCCCTATCCACCCTGTCATATGCCTTTTCCAAATCCATAAATGCCACAAAAACCTCTTTAGCCTCACTATCCTCTTATCTACCTGCAACATCTGCCACATTGCCCCCTATCCATACTGTTCACTTATATGTTTCACTGTAAACACCTGGTCCACACACCCCCTACCTTTCCTAAAGCCTCCTTATTCATCTGCTATCCTATTCTCCGTCTTACTCTTAATTCTTTCAATAATAACTCTACCATACACTTTACCAGGTATACTCAACAGACTTATCCCCCTATAATTTTTGCACTCTCTTTTGTCCCCTTTGCCTTTATACAAAGGAACTATGCATGCTCTCTGCCAATCCCTAGATACCTTACCCTCTTCCATACATTTATTAAATAATAGCACCAACCACTCCAAAACTATATCCTCACCTGCTTTTAACATTTCTATCTTTATCCCATCAATCCCAGCTGCCTTACCCCCTTTCATTTTACCTACTGCCTCACGAACTTCCCTCACACTCACAACTGACTCTTCCTCTCTCCTACAAGATGTTATTCCTCCTTGCCCTATACATGAAATCACAGCTTCCCTATCTTCATCAACATTTAACAATTCCTCAAAATATTCCCTCCATCTTCCCAATACCTCTAACTCTCCATTTAATAACTCTCCTCTCCTATTTTTAACTGACAAATCCATTTGTTCTCTAAGCTTCATCAACTTGTTAATCTCACTCCAAAACTTTTTCTTATTTTCAACAAAATCTGTTGATAACATCTCACCCACTCTCTCATTTGCTCTCTTTTTACATTGCTTCACCACTCTCTTAACCTCTCTCTTTTTCTCCATATACTCTTCCCTCCTTGCATCACTTCTACTTTGTAAAAACTTCTCATATGCTAACTTTTTCTCCCTTACTACTCTCTCTACATCATCATTCCACCAATCGCTCCTCTTCCCTCCCGCACCCACTTTTCTGTAACCACAAACTTCTGCTGAACACTCTAACACTACATTTTTAAACCTACCCCATACCTCTTTGACCCCATTGCCTATGCCTTCACTAAATATTACCCTGCTCACACTCCAATAGATCGTCAGGTCCCAAATACCATTCGTCTCCATTCACTCCTATCGAACACACTCATGCACGCCTGCTGGAAGTCCAAGCCCCTCGCCCACAAAACCTCCCTTACCCCTTCCTTCCAACCTTTTCAAGGACTCTATAAATTACTGAAACGAGTGATGAGCACATGTTAGTGTATAAAAAAAATGGTCATTTGTTTCTGCTAACTAAGATAGTTCTGTTTCAGTTGCATCTTTTACTATTATGAGACTGTTTGCTGTCTTCTTTAAACTTTGGGCTTATATTAGTATTTGTGGTCATGTCTTTTGCCTTTTTTACTTGCTTTTCAAATTCTTCACTTTGACCATAATTACCTACATTAAAGAGGCAAGATTGAAGTTAAATCAAATAGAAGAGAACCATATAATAAATAAGATAAGAATAAAGTGTATTTTGAAATCTTAATAAATGCAATCTATTTCATACTGGAATAATTTAGAGTTTCTCTAAAGCACTTCTTAAGGTTCAAGAATAGGATCTTTGTCGTCTAGAGTTCAGTCTTGTCTTGATGCCATTGAGAAGCTCTTCATCCAAGGAAGTGGACCTGATCTTGCCCTTGGATTAAACCTGATTGTTTCTCATTCCCTCATGTGCTGTATGACCCCTACGGCTTTAGCACAACCCACATGAATTCAGTAGTAATATAATTGAATCTGTCTTCTTTGTTTTATTCTTTCTTCAGATCACAGTTTACTGCATGCAGTGTTTATAATAACAGATTATTTTTGCTAAGTGGACCTAGATAACTTATATTGCATACTTCTCCTTCCTCGTAAACAATAACTATAGAAAAGTTGATGTACTTCTCTAGCTCACTCAAGTTGCATTTTAGTACAGTAAAGGATTTTGTCAATTCTTTTTGCACAAAAAAATATTATGCCAAAAATAGTATGATTTATTAACCTTTTCACTGTCAAGACCCCTGCTCACAAACTTGCTCTCAGTGTCGAAGAATTTAAAAAAATGTATATAGTATATTTTTTCTTATGAAATGATAGTCTTTTCCCAATGGTAATGACACCAAAAGTATGAAATTTGATGGAAAACATATGGAATTATACTCTCGCAAAGTTAGTGGTCTTGGCGATATATACGCATCAGGAATTTTGCCCACTTTGAGCCTTATTTTAGCCAGTTCTATTGTTCTAGTCCACTAAACTCATAGCTATTTTGCTAGAACTCCATTTATTCTATTGATTGAGTACAAGAAACTGCCCATTTACTGATTCAACTACCCAATAAAGTGATCAGAAATTGGTAATTTGGCCAATTTCATACACAATTCAAGTAAGGCCAGTTACAAAATAGGGGCCAGAATAAACAATGCAGACATTTCTAGCACTTAAATAACATTTTCTCTGTTCATTAGTCACATCTCCAGGCCCCTCTTATATTATGCTTGCTTTCCATTTTGAATTTTTATTCAAACAAAAAATAGAAGATTTACTGTTATGCAGACTACTGCATTATTGTAAAAATGGTAAAAATAATATCAGCACATTTGCGAAAGCATGTTAGACCCACCAGTTGAAGTGTATTGGACGTGTGGCATGATTTGTTTACTCATGAACATTGGCAAAAATTGAACGTTTCCACTATTTTGAGCTGTATAGTCCTTGTGGCTTAGCGCTTCTTTTTGATTATAATAATAATAATCCACTATTTTGAGCTCAGTTTCAAGGTATTGTACTTTTAGTTCGAAAACCATTCAAAATCATCTCTGTTTGTGTAATATGTCTTCCCTTCTATCAAATGAGACCAAGAAAACAAGTATACAACCATAAATACCATACGAAAATACACCGCAAAGTCGCTGTTTTAAACCAAAAACACGGTCGGAGTTTTTTTTTCTCATCATGCACTGCATACTGCAGGTTTTTTTTATACTGCGCACACTAAGCACTCAGAGCCATTTTCTCATATGTAGACCTACCAACTTTCTCCCGCAAGATTTTAAGCCACTAGAGTTTTGGCATAATATTACAGAACCGACACTGGCTTGCAAGCTGTAATATTACAGGGCCGACAGTGAAAGGGTTAATGTTTATGAAGAAATTTTAGAAAATACATATATATGAAAGGAAAATTAAAAACGTACGTGGTTTAAAAGCATGTAATCCTATTGATGTATGACTGAGTTAGTGTTTTTATTCAAATTTTATTTGTGTAAATATTTTGTGCATCCTGTGTCTTGTAGTATATATTAACTTTGATGTTGTTTTGCCTCCACTTTTCTTTAAGCAGTATTGTGGTACAGTACCTGCATTATTGATCTCCACAGAATGTGTCTGGCAATTGCTTGGTATCATCTCTCACAGTGCAGTACTGCTTGGCTGGAGAAGAAGAGAAGGAGGTTAGTCTGGCAGCTCCTCCAGATGCAAGTGCCTCTGCTTTTGCCTTCCTCACAGCACTTGAAAAAGCTATGTTTATGATGCAGGAGTCAAGGGCCGTCATTGGCACCGGAGAGTGAATGAAAAGGTAGAATTTTTTGTATGAGGTGAAATGCTAGAGTTGGTAATACTGTAGAGACAAGGGCAAAAGGTGTCATTTATATATTTAGATAGACTTTTAAGCTATGAAAAAATACTAAAAAGAATTTGATTTATGGAGTATTATCTAATGATGTGATTATAATGTGTTATCAAAAAAGACTTTGTATGTTGTTATCGAGAGAATTTTGCAATAATCAAGGGTGAGGTATATGACAAGATAAAGTAATATTCTTAGTAAAATAAATTTGATGGAAAGAATAGTGTGTAAAATTCAGATTATAAGAAGAGAAATTTAAGAGGATGACTAACTTATTGTGAGAAGGTGTAAGTAATTTACCTGTGCATAATGCCAGTTAGGACAAAACACTGCATCTTAAAATAGGAAAGACAAGACTAGAAAGGAGTTTTGAGGAGACAGAGATAAAAAATATGATGTTAGCACTTGCATAAATCAAACCCTAAGTTAAGGTATAAAGAATTGCAATAAGGTGTTATGATGCACTGTATTTGTTGTTATTCTTATAGAAATTGATGGAAAGTTGGTATAAAAAAAAATTTCCAAAGAGGAGGTGTGTAAAAAAGACTTGGGTTTAAAGTATAAAAGACATAAAATTCAGGGAAGATCAATGCTAAGTACCATTGAAGTGTCATGATAAATTTTGGAAACTAATCTTGCAAATTTTATATATACATGTATACTGCTTCAAGTAACCTTATATACTACTGTATATTCATTACCTGACTGTAACACATATTGATTGAACTATTATGGGCTATTTGTTTTTCAATTTAGGTAGCTATTGCTAATTTTATAATGTATTTCAAATTTTCAAAGTTTATTAATTCATCAGTATGTCCCATTGATGTATTATTACAAGTAGCTTACATTTTCTTCAGTGGTCCAAAATACAGTAATTCTGAATGGTGTAGAGTTCACTGATAATTTATCAGTCATGGGAAACTAGCCATAACAAACTTCTTTCTTCTTTCAACAAACTTGCCGTATCCCACTTAAGTAGGGCGGCCCAAAAAGAAAAACAAAAGTTTCTCTTTTGAACTTTAGTAATGTATACAAGAGAAGGAGTTACTAGCCCCTTGCTCCCAGCATTTTAGTAGCCTCTTACGATATGCATAGCTTACGGAGGAAGAATTCTGTTCCACTTCTCCATGGAGCCATAGTAAACACTTGATGATAATAATAATAATAATAATAATAATAGTAATAATAATTGTAGATAGTGGGTTGGTAGACAGCAACCACCCAGGGAGGTACTACCGTCCTGCCAAGTGAGTGTAAATCGGAATCCTGTAATTGTTTTACATGATGGTAGGATTGCTGGTGTCTTTTTTCTGTCTCGTAAACATGCAAGATTTCAGGTACGTCTTGCTACTTCTACTTACACTTAGGTCACACTACACATACATGTACAAGCATATATATACACACCCCTCTGGGTTTTCTTCTATTTTCTTTCAAGTTCTTGTTCTTGTTTATTTCCTCTTATCTCCATGGGGAAGTGGAACAGAATTCTTCCTCCGTAAGCCATGCATGTTGTAAGAGGCGACTAAAATGCCGGGAGCAAGGGGCTAGTAACTCCTTCTCCTGTATAAATTACTAAATTTAAAAAGAGAAACTTTTGTTTTTCTTTTTGGGCCACCCCGCCTCGGTGGGATACGGCTGGTGTGTTGAAAGAAGAAAGAATAACAATAATAATAATAATAATAATAATAATTTTTTTTAAGCATGCTGGCTGTCTCCCACTGAGGCAGGGTGACCCCAAAAAAATAACAATTTTAATAATAATAATAATAATTTGGCTTGCATATTAAGCCATAAATGCAACAACATCGATGAAGAATGAATACTAATGATTTTATTCAAGAATGACAGTATGATCACCAGGATCGTAAACTCTAGAGAAGAGATGTGCTGTCAACCAAGACTTGTGCTTTCAACCAATACTCGTACTTTCAACCAATACTTGAAAGCATCAGTAGATTCCTGACTCTTGACAGACACTTCTAATCTGTTGAGCCATCTAGGAGCTACATCAGTAAACTTTCTGCAAGTGATCTCTCCTTGACAGCATGAAGCTCAGCCTGAAAGGATTCATGGCAGCTGACAGGTACATTCCTAAGTCTGATGTAAAAAAGGTTCAAGAATGTCAGCAAGATTCTTGGGCTCATTAAACATAACTCTAAATGTTAATAAGCAGAATTCAAATTCAGTTCTTGCCTTGATCAGGAACCACTGTAGCTCATACGAGTAGGGACTAGTGGGAACACCAGTTGGGAGAAGAAATATCAGTCTACTTGCACGATTCAGTACAGACTGAAGTCTTTTAACAAGTTGCTAGGCAAACCTACAAACAAACAATTTCCAGTAATCAAGAGGAAATAAATGCATGGATAAAGAACAAGATACTCTGCTTATGAAGATATTTTCTGACTGCATAGTGGTTATGAATAGGAAATTGTAAGATTTAACAAGTTGGTTGATGTGCCCAATAAATGATAATGAAGAATCCAGGTAGACATCCAGGTTTCTAACTGATCCACATGCTGTAAACTGACAGTATCACACTCAAAGGCATCAAAAAATCTCCAGTCTTTACTCTCCTGAGGTTTTCCCTGACAATCAAAATCTCTGCCTTACCCTCATTTAATTTCAGTTTTGTACTTGTCATCCAAGTTTGAATATCCAGTAATAGAGAACTAAGACAAACTTTCTATTGTCAACATTTAGAACCCTGATGTAGACTTGTAAATTATCAGCATAAAAATGACAGTCAACCTCATGGGTATCCAAGAGTATGGCTAAACCACTAACATAAACTGTAAACAATACCAGTCCAAGAACAGAGCCATAAGGAATGCCATGAGGGCAAGAAGACAGATCAGATACAGAATAATTGACTACTATTGATATGACTGATCAGAATCAATTTCAGAAATGACAATACAGTATTGCTAAAGCCACAGTCAAAAAGATCACTCATCAGTAATCCATTACCAGTGGTAATAAATGCAGCACAGAGGTCCAAGAAATTTAGCAGCAGTAGATTTCCTGAACACATGTTCAGTGCCAAATCATTATAAACTGCACACAAAGTCTTCTCAGTTAAATGAAATGGCCTGTACACAGGTCTGTACTGGGTGGGCAGTAATGGTAATTGTGGTGAATAAAAAATAGATTGTTCTGCCATAATATTAATAGTAATGGACAAATCTGTAACCTACGGACTTTGTCCGTGTTTCCTGAATTGAATGGCAGAGCAGATTATATTTCTGTTTCCGAAGTCCATTATGCCAAAGGTTTACTGTAATTTATTTTTAAATTTAAAAGCTTGCCACTGGATACCTCAGCCTCAGTTTTATGTGGTGGATGTGCAGGATGTAGAAAGTAAACAGTACCTTTATGACCATAGATGTGTTTAAAGAGTGCATATCCATGAAAACAAATTTAAGACCAAGTTTGGAAATGCAAGCTGTATCTATAATTTATGGTTTACTGTGCCATGCTACAACCTTACATACCAACTTCCATTCCATTCTGAGTAAAAGTTCTGAACTATGTTAGTTTTCACTATGTTTTATATCTTTTGACAATGTTGTACTGTAGATCTGTTTTTTTTATTGTACATAAATTAAATTTTTGCAACAATGTTGTACTGTAGATCTGTTTTTTTTTATTGTACATAAATTCAATTTTTGCAAAGCTATTAATTTTTTTACAGGCAGAAACCAATTACAATAATTACTGTACTAACTAATGCTCTGAACTGTTTTTGTATTTTCTTCCTGGTAAATATTTTCTCTCATTGCAGGATTATTACCCTCTGTAACCCTCCATTTTGTCCTTGTCTGTATTTCATAAAGTTCACTACGGACACCATACCATGCCTTGTATGAAAACTTTTGCTAATGTACTGCAAATAGATCTTGTAATTGAATATATCAGGTATTAGAGAAAAGTAATTGTTCATTCACACAATCTCTGATAATATAAAGTTAGCAACAGCTTGTGGGTTTGTATCAACTGTTGTTGTGATCTGACTAAACACTCTTATGTATTGAGAGTTTGATAATTAGATTTTGAGATTATTTAAATGAATTAGGCACATGCTCTTATTATGTAGCACAATTTGTAGTATAATTCATAAAATATTAGATTTAAGTTCTCTGGAATAGGACAAAATTAATCCAACTTCTTTTGTGGTTAAAGAAGCAAGAGCAAACACTGAGGACATTTTATTTTTTGTGTTCTGGTCTGAGGACCTTGTTTACTCCATGCATACGTGGGTCATGAAAAACATAGGTTTATATAGGTACATGTGGAGTAAGCTGGACTTTAGCAAAGTTAGGTGAGCTGAAAATCTTGGGTAGCTTTAAAAACAGGTTATGTGAGTGAGAGGGGTTGTATTCGAGAAGAACCTGCCTGGTAAGGGCCACTAGGTCAGTGTTTTCTGATGGCTGTGTACCGAGGTTGATGGGTTTATACACATTCTGGATGCATGTGTGCCAACATGGTAGATGTGTTATAATTACCTGCTTTCTGCACTACCATATTTGTTGCCATCATCAGGGATTCTTTTAAACACTGTTGTCTTCTTACATCTTGCTCCCTGGTGACCAGCTGGACTTCAGATCACCTCATTAAATATTCCTTTGTGTCTCTGAATCATGGTGGCATTATTTTGGTCATCTCTGCTGCACTTGTATTAATGTTCATTGATCCTAAATGGATAGACTCCTACCAGTCTCCCCCATGTACTTCTTGTTTCAGTATCTATACAGGATAGTGAAGACACCAGCATTAGATACTGGGAACTTAGCAGTGGTTCACTTTCTGATGAGATCTTTGGTGGAGGTGGTTACTATTGTGGCCATTTTGATATTTTACTTGTTAAGTGCTCTGAAGGTGTTGTATGCCACATCACCACACTGATGATTAATACAGTATCTGAAGATGTAGTGTTCAAGATAGTCTCAGATTGTACTCTACAGTCATGGATGAATATGTGGTATAGTAAAGACATGTGGAGGTTTGTAGAAAGTGGACACATTCTTCCTCTGGGGTAGCAGGACTAGATATACAAAGAACTCTCTAATGAATCCAGTTACTTCTCTTCTCTTGTTGCATGTGTCATAGTGTGAGGAATATGAGGTTATCCTTGTTAGTGGGATTCCTGTACACTTTGAGAGGGCTTCACTGTCAGGTGTTCTGCATAGAAGGATGTCTAAGAGGGAGAGCAGACTATTTTTCTCAGGCTATTAAGATAAATATGTTATGGTGCTTGGAATCGTGGTGTGAAACTTTTCTGCCTCCAGGCACTGCATAATGATATTAGCTAGCATGGAGCTGAGGGGGCTACCCATTACCATGCCGAAATACTATAAGTTAAAATTGACTTACAGGTCAATCAAATCGATGAAGTTTTGTTGGGGCAGAGGGAGGTCATTGTCATCAGCTGTCTGTCTACATCAATGGCAATTGGAGTAGTAATGTTGGAAGAGAGAGATGTTCCATCAAAAAAAGCTGTGTGTTTATTCCCAATGTTGACACTTGAGAAAAACCATACCCCGGCCGGGATTGAACCCGCGGTCAGAGAGTCTCAAAACTCCAGCCCATCGCGTTAGCCACTAGACCAGCTAGCCACAATAAGATTCGTCCAACTAGGTCATTACGATTTCGTAAGTCATCTTGACACTTGAGATACAAGACAGGTCTCCTGAATGTTTCTAGCATGGCTAATGGTGCCCAGGGGCTTGGATAGATATTTGGCAAGGAGTCCTACCAGTCAGGACAGCCATCAAATGAACACAAGATTGGAGGAGCACTGGCAGTAGTCCTACTAGCCCTTGCTGGGCAGGTACCTTCTCAAATACATCCCTTCTCGCACATTTACTTTGTCTAACCTATTTTTAATGTTACCAAAAATTTTCAGCGCACCTGATCTCACTGAAGTTCAGCTTGTTTTACATGTACCTTTTCCTATATGAACTTAGGACCCATGTATGTTTGGAGTGAACAAGGTCAGAGGACTGAAACATATCCATAATATAATGTCCTCAATGCTTTCTCATTTGTCTTTAAACACAACTTGTCAGAATCATAAATATATATAATTTTTTTTCAACAAACCGATTGCCTCATCTGGACTTATTTTGCTATTTGTATAGATCTGTGTATTGCTGCTAATAATTATGCTGTATAACTTTTGCTTTGTCATATTTTATGAAGATCTTTATCTGTTTAAGTTATATGAAGTATTAATAGGTTTATTGGCCTTATTCTTTGAGGATTTAATGCATCAGTTCTACTCACTTGCAGATAAGATAGTCAGGGAAGAATTGTGGTTGTGAAATAGAAAAGACTTGTAGTACATTTTTGTGTTACACAAATAACCCGCACATAAAAGAGAGAAGCTTACGACGACGTTTCGGTCCGACTTGGACCATTTACAAAGTCACACAAGTCACACTTTGTAAATGGTCCAAGTCGGACCGAAACGTCGTTGTAAGCTTCTCTCTTTTATGTGCGGGTTATTTGTGTATCGTTCCAGTCACGGTATTGTGCCTTTTTTTGTTATTTTCTGTGTTAACACAATAGCTTGTTGCACCAGTTTTCAAGATGAAAGTAAGTATCTTGTTAAAATTCCATTATTTTCATCAACAATTTGAGACCTATAGCTCAAGTTATTTTCTTCTAATGTGTATGGATATCTTCCCTGCATTTGGAAGCTGTGATTAGAATTGCCTTTGGTACAAAGTCTATAATCTGGAGCCCTTCAAGAGGAGGTACCTTGATGGTGATGAAATGGTACTGATCCAAGGAATTGGAGCTATCCTACCCTTGGATCAAATCTGATTTATCTCCATTTTCCCAGGCTCTGTACAACTCTTATGGGTGTAGCACTTGCCCATGAATATAATTTAATCTGGAGGATAGCAAATTTAATTCTGATTATTTCTCCAGGTGATATATTTTGTACATAGTGTTCATTCAAGTTTTATTTTTTAGTCTAAGACACTGTATACTGTACCTTTCATGCCATTGCAAAATATAGACCTCACTAAGAGTTTGGATGAGGTACTGTTGAGTTGTAAATATAGTGTACCATTGCCACTGCTTTTTAGTGAGAAAAATTTATAAGGTCAATTGCAGTATATTAAGCATTTCTTGTTACATATATGTTATTCAAAATTAAAGTATTATCTTTTTTTATTATTGCAAGGTCACAGGACTGTACAGGTCTCCCTCAACATTCGCGTTTTCAACTTTCGCGGGCCTCACACATTCGCGAATTCCCAACCGCCAAATTCCCAGCCTCCAAATTCCCAGCCGCCAAATCATATTTAAGTTTCCCTCCACCTGCGAGTCCCTACTACCCTCCCTCCGACCCCCGCAACTGGCAGCCAGCCCTCCCACCAGTGTGGTGAGTGTTTTGTTTGTTCATTATTTGCTATTAAACTACAGTATAAATAATGTAAACCCATCCATGACTGCATATTGGAATGGCTATTCGGACAGGTATTGGATGGTGACATCATGTGTTTACTCTTGAACACAGCAAAGAATCAAACATTTCTGCTACTGCTAATAACAACAATAGTAATAATAATAATAATAATAATAATAATAATAATAATAAATACGACAGAATTGAAGAAGGAAATTGTACAAAAATAGGAGGGAGTGATTGGCACATGGTCAGTGTGGCTTTGTTTATGCTGGAGTGAGCATTAGTCTCCGTGCTCTTCCAAACATTTCACAATAATTCATTATGTTTGGTGCTTGTAGATTGAGTGCGACTGGAGTGGTAGAGGCAGTGGTTGAGGAAGCGGTTGAGGGAGTGGGTGAGGCAGTGGGTGAGGTAGTGGGTGAGACAGTGGTTGAGGCAGTGGGTGAGGTAGTGGTTGAGGCAGCAGGTGAGCCAGTGGTTGAGGCAGCAGGTGAGGCAGTGGTTGAGGCAGTGGGTGAGGCAGTGGTTGAGGCAGTGGGTGAGGCAGTGATTGAGGCAGTGGTTGAGGCAGTGGGCGAGGCAACAGTTGAGACAGTGGGTGAGGCAATGGGTGAGGCAGTGGTTGAGGCAGTGGTTGAGGCAGTGGTTGAGGCAGTGGTATTTAATAACATACATGTTATTAATAATATGTATTATTATTATTTATAACATATTATTAACTACCAGTGCCTCAACTGCTGCCTCTACCATTGCCTAAACCGCTGCCTCTACCAGTGCCTCAACCGCTGCCTCACCCACTGCCTCACCCACTGCCTCACCCACTGCCTCACCCACTGCCTCACCCAATGCCTCACCCACTGCTTTAACCACTGCTTCAACCACTGCCGCACCCATTGCCTCACCCACTGCCTCAACCACTGCCTCTACCACTCCAGTCACACTCAATCTACAAGCATCAAACACAATGAATTATTGTGAAATGTTTGGAAGAGCACGGAGACTAATGCTCACTCCAGCATAAACAAAGCCAAACTGACGATGTGTAAATCACTCCCTCGTATTTTTGTACAATTTCCTTCTTCAATTCTATCGTATTTATTATTATTATTATTATTATTATTATTATTATTATTATTATTATTATTATTATTATTATTATTATTATTATTATTATTATTACTATTGTTGTTATTAGCAGTAGCAGAAATGTTTGATTCTTTGCTGTGTTCAAGAGTAAACACATGATGTCACCATCCAATACCTGTCCAAATAGCCATTCCAATATGCAGTCATGAATGGAGTTACATTATTTATACTGCAGTTTAATAGCAAATAATGAACAAACAAAACACTCACCACACTGGTGGGAGAGCTGGCTGCCAGTTGCGGGGGTTGGAGGGAGGGTAGTAGGGACTCGCAGTGGTTGAGGAAGCGGTGGAGGCAGTGGTGGAGGCAGTGGTATTTAATAACATACATGTTATTAAACTATAACATGTATGTCTTTAGTACAATTTACGACGTTTTCATGTATTTTATGATTGTTCATGGTTCAACAAGTTAAGGAAGCAGTATTGTATTATATTTCCCTACAATATTTTGGGGCACCAAACATTCGCGATTTTTCAACATTCGCGAGGCTCTTGATCCCCTAACCCTCGCGAATGTTGAGGGAGACCTGTACTATAGAGAAATTTTTTTACAAAATTTAAATTGCATACTGTTCTTCCCAGTGTGGCTTCCTTTGCAATATAAACCAGAAATATTTTTCTATGTGAATTTCCTTTGCAGTTTGGGTTAAAAATAGGGTGACTTTTAGGGTTCATTAATCCTTTCAGTGTCAGTCCCATTATATCATGGCTTTGAAGCCAGTGTCAGTCCCGTAGTGACGCCATGAGCTCAGCTCACTCATTTAAGCTGTGAGCGGTAAATTTGGGCCTAGATATGAGAGAATGGGTATATGCGGTGAGTGTGCACCATATAAAAAAATCCTGCAGTACGCAGCTGCAACCGTGTTTTTGGTTTAACCTTTAAACTGTCCAAACGTAGATCTACGTCCACGTGTGGGGGGCTCCGAACGTAGATATACGTTTTTTTTTTCTTTTGCATGTTTTCAAATGGGGAAAATCAAGGTCGGAGCGCTACGCACGTGAACGTAGATCTACGTTTGGACAGTTTAAGGGTTAAAACAGCAACTTTGTGGTGTATTTTTGTATGATTTTTATGGCTGTATTCTAGGCTTTTTGGTCTCATTTGATAGAATGGAAAATATATTACAGAAATAAAGATGATTTTGATTAGTTTCAGGACTGAAAGTAACTTGAAATTGAGCTCAAAGTAGCAGAAATATTTGATTTTTACAGATATTCCAGAGTACACAGATAACATCACTTTTCCAGTACACATCCAACTGGCCAGTCTGATACATTTAGAAATACACAAACATTATTTATACAATTATTACAATAATGCAGTAGTCTGAATAAAAGTAAATTTTCTATTTTTTGTGTAAATAAATATTGAAAATGGAAAACAAATGTAATATAAGAGGGGCCTGGAGACATGACAAAGGAGCAGAGAAAATGTTTATTTAGTGTCAGGAATATCTATATTGTTTATTCTGGACCCTATTATCAAATTGGCAATTGTTGAATTTTATGTGAAATTGGCTAAATTACCAATTTCTGATCACTTTAATGGGTAGTTCAAATAGGTAAATGGGGGGGTTCTTGTACTCATTTGATAGAATAGAAGGAACACTAGTGAAATAGCTATAATGTTGGTTGACTGGAACAATGAAATTGGCAAAAAATAGAGTGTAAAGTGGGCGAAATTGCTGATGCGTATCTCCGAGACTGCCTTCGGAAAAAGATTCTGTCATTTCATAAGATAAAATCATTTTTTTTTTTAAATTGTTTGACCCTGTGAGCAAGTTTGCGAGCAGGGGTCACAACACTGAAAGGGTTAATTACTATCTTTGTATGTAGTGTAGTCTTCTCAGGAAATGTAATGCAACATTGTACTGAGGATGCAGTAAGTATGTACAGTGGACCCCCGCCTTACGATATAATTTCATTCCAGAAGTATGTTCAGGTGCCGTTACCGAACGAATTTGTTCCCATAAGGAATATTGTGAATTAGATTAGTCCGTTTCAGACCCCCAAAAATACATGTACAAAAGCACTTAGATAAATACACTTACATAATTGGTCGCATTGGAAGCTGATCGTAAGGCGGGGGTCCACTGTACATGTATATATGTTGCAGCATTCTAATACAGTGTGTTAACTAGTGTTGCTGTACTCATTATAAACTCCTGAATAATTTTTTTAGATATTTTAATCTGTGAAAAGTAGTGTCTTGTCACATGTATATTATATTTTATGTTATATTATATTTTTTTTAGTTTTTAAATTTTGGAATTTGAAAAAAAGCTGTTAAGGTATGCGAGCTCAACACTGAAATGATCTGACTCACGAAATCATCATTGCCATTATCATCATCATCAGATTAGCACTAACCCATAAGGGCCATACAGTGCTGCAAGGGTTCTAGCCCCATAAAATAGCAAAACATTCTTGAGAGTAAACCTTCGATTTAACGGACTTTGAAGGAAGGAGTAGGTGGTCTGTAGTGGTGAATGTGGTGGATAGAGAGGAGGTTGTTTGGCAGTGATCATAATGGTAACAAACAATTCTATAACGGATGGACTTTGTTGTTTCCAAATTGACCGACCCAACAGTTTTTTCTTGTATTTCCAAAGTATGTTAAATCGAGGTTCGCTCAAATGAGATCTGTTAAATTGAGGTTCATTAAAGTGAGATTTGTTAAATTGACATCCTAAATCAAGGGTTTACTGTACCACTTGTAAACTGTACAACATGCCACAAGATCACAGTGTTGGCCCTTGTTTAGTGCCAGGATCTCTGTGCCAAATTTGTGAACTAAGTTACAGTTGCAAGACTCTCTTAGAACTATATTATATTTATTTGATAGGGAGGGGAAGTGACAAACCCATAAAGGGTCAAAAAGTGCCTTGGAAAATGGGAGGCAATCAGATTTGAGCCAAGGAAAGGGAGAGTATCTCTAATTCTTTGGATCAAGAGCTCTTCACTGGCATCAAGGCACCTTCCCTGAAGGGTCCAGCAGCTATAGCTGTTCACCGTACAAATGTTATTTTTTAAGTTTGTTTATCAGCTCTAATACAAGTGCAGCACACTGTTCTTCCAAACAGGATTATTTCAGCTTTTTTTTTTTCCATTTAACTGGTAATGTGTACAGAATATTTTCTAGTGAATTTTAGCATTTTTTATACATGAATAGATTTTTCACTTTTAGTGTTGGGAATTATTGCTTTCAACATTCTCATATTTGCATAAATAGTAGAAAACCTCAGAATGTTGATATAGTAGTTGTTTTATATGTCTACCACTAAGTGTGTTGGAAAAAATGTTAAACAGTTGACAATTTTAGTAAGGTACAGTAGGTGTAATGAAGAAAAGGTAGGTGCAGAGAAGGATTTTATTGTGACAGTGTTTCACTGTATTTAGAGCTTTATCAATAACTTGGCATAACTCTACACTGGGTGAAACATTGTTTTAATAACAGCTTCCTCTGCACCTGTGTATTTCCTTCATTAGTGTTGGTGGTACACTGCTATATTGACAGTAGGAGTTGTTGTTGCTGTAGAGACTAGAAATATGTGCTCATGAATTTGTACACTAACAGTGTTTCTTTTTTTCTTAACACTAGCCATCTCCTACCGAGATAGGGTGATCTGAAAAAGATCATTATCACTCAGTCTGTCTTGCCAGAAGCATGCTGACATCACAGTTCAAATGGCCTTCTGTACTGCAACCTCTTCATCCTCCCCTCCCCTATCCCTCCTCATTATCTGTACACTCTCTAGCTCACCTTTCTCCCAATAGTTGCTTATATCTTACTCTATCTCCTTTAGTTTATTAACTTTCACTTTGCTCTTACCCAGTGATGACATTCTCCTTGTGCCCCAGCTGCTTACTCTGTAGCTACTGTTCCACTAAATAATGATCTGATCTATCTGTTGCTCCTCTGAAAACATGCATATCCAGAACTCTACCCCTCAAATTTTTATCTAATAATAATACAAAGTCTAACAAATTGCTATGCCCTTTATCATATATTGTGTGCATATTACTTATTACCCAACTTCTTTCTTTGCATAGTTCAATTAGAGGCCCTATTATCATTTACCTCTGGCACTCCAAGCTTACATTTTACACCCTCAACAACAGTTTCTCCCACCTTAGCATTTAGATTTCCCCCAACATTTATTTTCTCACTTGATTCAAACTTCCTTAACACCTCCCAAAATCTCTCTCTCTCTCTGTACATTGTTCTTTACCCCAGGCACATAAACACTTGCTATAACTTCTTGTGTCCCACCCTTATTCAGATCTACATAATTCTTGAATTTAAACACCCACACCCCCTCGTCTCCTTCCATAGTTGATCATTTAATATTGCCACTTCCCCTTTACCTCTAGTTCTTTCAAATACGCCCATTTAACCCCATTTACTTTTCCCCATCAAAATTCTCTCACCCCCCCCAGCTTAGTTTTACTTAGCACTAGGACATCCAGCTTCTTTTTCATTCATAATAGTCATAATCAATTCTTTCTTCTCATCCATACTACACACACGCTTTCCAACAACCCAATTTCAATTTTTTTTTTTCTGTTTTAGTAATTCACACAGGAAAAAGGTTTTTTAGCACCTTTGCTCTTGGCATTGTATTCATCTTTTGTGATGTGCTTTCTATCCCACTTTTCCATGGAAGTTGAGCATTTTTTAATTATTTCCAGATTAAGTTTTATTGATGGCATTATAAGTCATTATTGAAGCTTACTAGTATCTGAAAAGATGGTGCAAGCAATGGTAATTACTAGCTCTTAGGGGCACTGCTATTTTTGTTTCCATTATTGCAGTTATGGAAAATTGTCAGAAAACTGAACAGAAGAAATGTAATGATTCCATTTATCCATACTCTACAGATAAGATTTATGTATAACATGTCAGATTGTACACTTGATTGTTTTATTTGGATGGTAGATCTTAGTAATTTGTATGTAGCCTTGATAATAGGTATATTAATTTTTAAAAGCAAATACTGTACATTTAATGTGTAAATCATTACAATATATATAAAATGTATATTATCCTTAAGCTTAGCTACCATATAATTAACATTGTCTTCGAGAATGTGTGCAAGAGGTGGCAAGTATTACCTGTTATGTATATGCTTTCCTCATGTTCCACCCGAGGTCAGTGTATAACTTTTGTTCTCGACCTAGGATTGGTCAGGTGTTAAGGGTTATGCAGATGTGCCTTAATATATTACTAAGTGAATTATTTGGACTAATAATATTTGAGATTAAAATTAGTTAAAATAAATAGTAGTATATGCTTTATATACTTTAAATGAGATTTATATTCTTAAACTCCATAGCAATTAGTATTTGTTAATATACTGTACTGTATAGCAAACATGAGATTTATATTCTTGTAATATTTCATAAAGTTAAGGTATGTGATACCTGTGTTAATGAAGTTTATGAATTTAAAATATTAAGACTGTGTTTCCACCTCCCATTAACACTTTTTTTTTCACACACCGGCCGTATCCAACAGAACCAGGGTGACCTAAAAAAGAAAAACATAAGTGTTTCTTTTTAAATTTAGTAATTTATACAGAAGGGGTTCCTGGCCCCTTGCTCCCAGCATTTTAGTCGCCTCTTACTCCACACGTGGCTTAATTTCTTTGTAGATACTCATTAACGTACAGAAAGTATTAAAAGTTACACTGATAATGGTATTTATTGTCACAGTCTATTTAGTATTTCCTGCATTACAGTTGACCTGTGATTGAATTCTCTATTATGAGGGAGGCTCATAGTCAGTGTAAAAGAAAAGCTTTCCAAAAGGGTACCTATATTCACATATATGAATAAAAACAAGTGTATTATTGCTTTGTGTGAATGATAGCAGAAGACCAGAATTTAAACTTATAATAAGAGAGCATTTAGAGCCTTCTTTTTTTTTTTGTGAATGTAAGATAATTAATGTATTTTTTAGGGATGGTTAAAGTGGGTTCAGCACTTTGTTTTTACTATAATAATAATAATTTTTTTTTTTCAACAAGTCGGCCATCTCCCACCGAGGCAGGGTGACCCAAAAAAGAAAGAAAATCCTCAAAAAGAAAATACTTTCATCATCATTCAACACTTTCACCACACTCACACATTATCACTGTTTTTGCAGAGGTGCTCAGAATACAACAGTTTAGAAGCATATACGTATAAAGATACACAACATATCCCTCCAAACTGCCAATATCCCAAACCCCTCCTTTAAAGTGCAGGCATTGTACTTCCCATTTCCAGGACTCAAGTCTGACTATATGAAAATAACCGGTTTCCCTGAATCCCTTCACTAAATATTACCCTGCTCACACTCCAACAGATCTTCAGGTCCCAAGTACCATTCGTCTCCATTCACTCCTATCTAACACACTCACGCACGCTTGCTGTAAGTCCAAGCCCCTTGCCCACAAAACCTCCTTTACCCCCTCTCTCCAACCCTTTCGAGGACGACCCCTACCCCGCCTTCCTTCCCCTATAATAATAATAATAATAATAATAATAATAATAATAATAATAATAAATAATAATTTAGGGATGGTTAAGTGTATCAACTACTATATGGAACTAAAAATTAGTACAAACAGATTTTTTCCAAGGGATATACAGACATAAAGAAAAACAGTAATGTATCATATACTGTAACTAAATAATTAAAAAAATGTAAAAATTATGATGTTAATCTCATGATAGAGGTTATTTAAAATATTGTTAATTACAGTAATATTGTACTGTCAGTGGCTTTAACACACATTCCAGTCTCCTTTCCACCAATAGAAGGCACCTGCAAATAGAGGTATAGTACAGTATATATAATTTAATTCCTATTTTTGGAGTTCTTGTTAGTGTAAGTGGATTGTGCCATCAACAACACTTGTATAGTTGACACTAATTGCTATAGTGACAGTATACCATTGTATTTGTTAGGATGCTATATTCTATTCTCAAAGATAAAAGAAAAAAATATTTTTGTGAGTAAAGCTTCCATTCAGTACAATAATTAAAGCAGTTTTTAAATAAACTGTATCTTTGTAATTTATTACCATTATCCTTAATTTAAATTCTTTTATTTATTTAAATGATACACTGCTATTTTTTTTTATATTGTATATATATTCTTTAGTAACTTAGTTTGTACTGCTTTTTAGTTCCATATAGTATTTTATATACTTAACAGTCCTTAAGGCTTCATAGGAAAACAGGGCCTCGTATGGTGCTAAAATGATCTGATTTTACCTATTCAGTATATTATCTTATTAAGCATAAAAATAGTACTCCTGGTGTGATTTTAAGTAATTTTGACAATCTGCCCTAAAATGGATAAAAATGCTGAACTATAGTTCAGTGATTTTTTTTTAGGTGAAAAAGCTTTTTCTCTAGAAATGGAAAATGGTCATGATCACAATGCTTGTTTGATCAATTACTCCCCACAAACATGAAAAAAATCCTGTATATATAGCTTTCATGGAAGGTTACAAGAGTTTTGACAATGTAAGTGACCTGTAAAAGAGCAGCAGCAGCAGCATCCAGGAGCAGCAGCTATAGCAGCAGTAGCAGTTGAAATATTTAAAAAATGGTGGTGCATACTGCTAGGCAATTTTACCAACCAAATATTAATGAAGAATTAGCAAAATTTGATTACAGGTCTCCCTCAAAATTCGCATTTTCCACTTTTGCGGGCTTCAAACATTCACGAATTCCCAGTCACCCAATCATATTTAAAATATGTCATTACGTATGTTAAGAATTGTGGTGGTGGCAGTTTGTTTGGAGATAGGACAAGATAGACCTTCAATATGACACTAATATCAACTCTACAGCTTATTTGTTTATCACAATTCATCTAATATGACATAAATGATATTAATAACATAGAAACATGACGTATACTCTAGAATGAACAAAATGTCATTAAGTACGTCACGAGTGTTGTTGCGTTGTTGTTGGGTGTATAAGGGCCACTGAGAGCATAAGCCTTACATAGTGGTGGTGATGGAGGCAGCACAGGCGCTAGAGATGGCAGTGTTGTCAGTCGCCCTATATAACTCCAACAACATTGGAGGAGTTATGTTCGTGCTGTCCTTTTTCTACTGATTAATCACTTAACTTACTTGCTACACTGTTAATGCTACACTTATCACTGGCTGGTGCTATAGCCTTTATCGACTTGTGCTGCTTTAGTATCGTACATATCACAGAATCACTGAAGAAGGCACATTCTTCCCTCTCACTTCCTCTTCCACTTTGTTACTCTGCTATGAGTTCTTTCTTGAATTCTATAGTCTTTTTCACCTTCTTTACCAAAGGGCGCATTGGCCATACTCGTCTTACTCATGGATATCTCATGGAGAGGCACCCTGCTCCTCTCTGTGAGAATTGCCAAGCTCCATTATCAGTCAGCCACATTCTGTTGGACTGCCCACTTTATCAACGAGCACGCAGAATTTACCTCCGTCGTCGTCTTCGCTCCGCTGCTCTCTCTTTACCTTCCCTTCTCGCTGATGGACTCACCTTTCATCCGGACTCTCTCATTGACTTTTTGACAACAACTGACTTACTTCACAAATTCTGATACCTTCAGCCTTCTACTTCAATCTCTTGCTACCCTCTACCCCGGTACTATCCCCTGCCTCCCTCTTCAAGGGGGGCTCCTTGGCGTGGTGAAGAGGCTCTTGGTCTGAGGAATTAGACCTGTCGGTCTACTTCCTCAGACCGAACCTAATTACCCCCCAATCCCCCGTTCCCTATCCCATCCTCCCCTTTTTCCTTTCCTCCTCCTCCTCCCCACCCCTCCCTTTTGCCCTTCATTTTTTTTTTTTTTTTTTTTTTTTTTCCACAGGCACGCTAGTTCCCAGGTAGGGGAAAGGGTACCGGGGTCCATCCCATTCCGTTGAGGTTCTTGGCGGTGGCGTAGTTTACCATGGAATCTGGATTGCCTGGGGATGTCCTGATCCCTCTCCGGTATCCCGGACGGTGGCTTTGGGTGTCTCTCGGGCGACGGGTGTATCTCTGGAAGCCACCTTTCGGATTCCGGGGGTGGTGGCCGAAGGAGGTATGCTTTGTGGCGGATTTCCGGCCACCCTCTCTTTTGTCCACCGAGGTAGCTCGGCAGATATGAGGTTGCTATCCCGAATTGCCGGTTTACTGGCATGATGGGTAGGGTATGGCACGGGTTCCATGCTGCATCTGCGCTACTTGCGGTGCTGAGGTCCTCTTGGGTGCAGAGGGAGATTTCTGGCCCTTTCATTCCTCCTAGGAACTATCCCTCCCCGGTCCCCCCTTTTTTTATTATTTTTTTTATTTTCTTTTCTTCTTTCTTTTTTTTTTCTTAAAAACAAAAAGAAAGAAGTAACCTAACCATGGCAGCCCTAGTCCATGAACCTGCTACCTCCAGGCCCCTTCTTGATACCGCACCCCGTTCTGACCCCGCCTCGTCTTTGGACCACTCTTCGGACACTCCTCATGCCTCTGTACCTCTTGCCGGTGCTGTTTCCTCACCCGCTTCAGGTACTGAGGCCTCGACTGACTCCTTCGATTTATCTGACCTTCGCTCTCCTCTGACTATGCTTCCGGCCTCTCCCTCTACGGTGCGGCAATTTTCGAATCGCAGGCCCGTTCCATGTCGGACCAACTCTGGTCCCACGCCTAAACGACAACGACAATTACCTGCTGATGATACTTCTCCACCTTCTCGTTCTTCTCAGAAAAGATCGACACGTCCTTCACTACCTTTCCACGCTCAGTTTCAGACTGCACAATGGACTAAATTCTTCACTTTACGACCAACTTCCTCTACTGCCTATCTTTCTGACCACAGTATTGGCAAGGCACTCCTACGCCATGTTGGTAAAGATATTTCTTTTCATGCTCTTAAGAGCGGTACGCGCATCGTCACCGTACAGAATGCTACCCAGGCTCATGAGCTTTCTCGTCTTTCCCATATCGATACTGTTCCTGTAACTATTGAAAAGCATCATTCCCTCAATTCTTGTAGTGGTACCGTCATTTTGCCCCATACCATAGTTCAACAAAATTTCCAGACATGTGGCACTGACATTCTTGAACAGCTGGAACTCCAAGATCTTCCAATCCTCAAGGTAGACACTTACGTTCTTCCTGCCCGTGGGCGGAGACGATACCCTAGCAATGTGACTGGTTTAACTTTTGACAGCCGTGAACTCCCATCCTCAGTTTATGTAGCAGGACATCGGTTACAAGTTCGAAAGGTGATCCCTACACCGCAACTGTGTAGAAATTGCTGGCGATTTGGCCATCCAGCCGAATGCCCAGTCTGTGGTGCCGATGACCATTCTAATACGTCTTGCAATCGACCTCCCTCTTGCCTTAATTGTCATGAGGCTCACCCTTCGTACTCTCGCCGTTGTCAAGTCTACTTAAACGAGCGGGAAATCCGTTACCTCAAAGAGGCAGAAGGTCTCCCTTATGCCATGGCAGTTTCTCATCTCCGCCTCCAAGGGAGACTACCTCGTGTTTCAAAACGTCCCCCCACTTCTGGTATCCCATCTTCTGCACCCACCTCTGTGGTTACCTCTCCCATAGTCACTCCTGTAGCTAATTCTTTTGCTGTCCTCGGCTCAGACATCCCTACTTCAACGTCTCAGTCTGATCTTGCTTCTTCGTGTTCTCTCTCACAAGCCTCAGTAGCGACGAGATCTCGTATGACACCTCCTCCCAATCGTCCCTCTACTTCTCAAAAGTCAAAAAAAGGTCCGTTAACACCTCCTACCCATCTTCCACCTCCTCATTTTCCCTTCCCTGTCTCTGTACCTGGTTCTCCCCCTCTCACTGGCTCTGTTGCAAGTGTAGAGGTTCACCCTCCTCCTCGTACTGTACCTTCCTCCCCTGTTCCCTCCCAAGTTTCTTCCTCTTCTGCCACCTCCCAGGTTTCTGCCTCTTCTGTCCCCTTCCACGCTTCTCCAGTTCCCTCCACCCTTTCGCCCCCCCCCCCTACCTTGGTACAGTCCATTACAGTTCCAATCTTTACTCATCCTCCCCCTACCATTTCCAATATTGTCTCCCATATGACGTCTCTGAATTCTGAAACACTTGAAGCAATCTCTGAATATATTGCAGAGACCCAACCATCAATGGACACTGATCCACCCTCCACTCCTTCTCTCTCCTCTACTCCATCTGCGCAACTCCTTTCTTCACAGCGCACCGTTCCTTCGCTGCTTGAACATTTTCCACTGCCTCCGCATGTGGACTTTTCTAACCCCTCTAGTCCGTAGGAACCCTTACCTGCGGATTTCAGGTATCTTTATCATTGCCAATCATGGCCTATTTACAGTGGAATATACGCGGCCTCAGGGGTAATCGGGGTGAGCTTCAGATGTTACTCTCCCAGTTTTTCCCTGTTGGTGTTTGCTTACAGGAACCAAAATTACACTCTGCTGTTATCTCTCCCATCTCAGGCTATAATTTATTGTATTCTTCAGATCCTTTTCCTGATGGGACCTTTAATGAAAGTGCCCTTCTTCTACGCACTGATATTCCGTACCATCAGCTATTTGTTCGTACTTCGCTGCATTACACAGCAGCCCGTATCCACTTGCATAGGTGGTATACGCTCTGTTCTTTATCTCTCTCTCCTTCTCGGGCATTATCTATTCCGGATATTGCCTTTCTTGTTTCGTCATTACCACCACCGATTCTGTTACTTGGTGATTTTAATGCCCACCATTTCCTCTGGGGGGGTCTCACTGTGATTCCTGTGGCATTCAGTTAGAGGCTTTTCTTGCCACCCACCCCGTCCATGTTTTAAATACAGGTACTCACACCCATTTTGATCCTCGGACTCACACTCTCTCTTGCATCGATCTCTCAGTCTGCTCTTCCTCCGCCGCATTAGACTTCACTTGGTCTGTTCTTCCAGACTTACATGACAGCGATCATTTCCCAATCATTCTTACTTCCCCTTCATATTCACCAGCTCTTCGCATCCCACACTGGCAATTTGATCAGGCAAATTGGAACCTTTACTCACACCTAACTGTTTTTAGAGAGGTTCCTTCTTCGTCCTCCATCGATGAGCTTTTACACCTCTTCTCGTCCTCCGTTTTAACCGCAGCTTCTCATTCTATACCCCAAACTTCGAGCAGGCATTCTCAGAAATGCGTGCCTTGGTGGTCTCCTGCTTGTGCTCGTGCAGTACGTTTGAAACGCGCTGCATGGGGCAGGTACCGGTACAATAGAACCACAGAGAGACTTCTTGATTTTAAGCAGAAGCGTGCAATCACTCGCCGTGTCATCCGTGACGCTAAACGCACTTGCTGGCAAGATTATGTCTCCACCATCACCTCTGCTTCCTCTATGAGTGCAGTCTGGAAAAAAGTACGAAAACTGAGTGGTAAATATTCTCCTGACCCGGCTCCTGTTCTGCGGGTTGCCGGTGTTCATATAGCAAACCCACTAGATGTTGCCAATGAAATTGGCAATCATCTGGTCCGTATTTCTCAGGGACTCCATCTATGCCCCTCATTTCTTTCCTCAAAGTCTGCCAGAGAATTAGCACCCTGGACTTTTCTTCTCTCAGAGGAGAACAGTATAATGTGCCTTTTACACTTCAAGAACTGGAGGCAACACTCTCAGCTTGTCGATCATCGGCAGCTGGGCCCGACGACATTCATATTCGTATGCTACAACATTTACATCAGTCAGCCCTTGCAGTCCTATTACGCCTTTACAATCTTATTTGGTCACAAGGAGTTCTTCCACAGCTGTGGAAATCCGCCATTGTTCTCCCATTCCGCAAACCAGGCACTACAGGACATGAAACCTCCCACTATCGTCCCATTGCTCTTACCAGTGCAGTTTGCAAAGTGATGGAACGCCTGGTAAATAGACGTTTAGTGTGATATTTAGAGACACACAACAGTCTCTCCACTCATCAATATGGCTTTCGTAAGGGACGTTCTAGCATAGACCCCTTACTACGCTTGGATACGTATGTTCGTAATGCCTTTGCGAATAACCACTCAGTTATTGCCATATTTTTTGACCTTGAGAAGGCATATGACAACTTGGAGGTATAATATTTTAGCCCAAGCCCACTCCTTAGGCCTTCGAGGCAATCTACCATCCTTCCTTAAGAACTTTTTAACTGACAGGCATTTCCATGTTCGGGTTAATAATGTGCTCTCCCCAGACTTTATCCAAGCTGAAGGTGTCCCCCAGGGATGTGTTCTGAGCACAACACTTTTTCTCCTTGCTATTAATGATTTGGCCTCTAGTCTTCCATCAAATATTTGGTCATCACTCTATGTTGATGACTTCGCTATTGCCTGTGCAGGCGCTGACTGTCACCTTATTACAGTTTCTCTCCAGCATGCAGTCAACCGTGTTTCCAATTGGGCCACCACACGTGGGTTTAAATTTTCCAGCACTAAAACCCACCAAATTACTTTCACTAGACGCTCTGTCATCTCCGATCATCCTTTGTACCTCTATGGCTCCCGTATCCCTGAACGTGATAGTCAAGTTTCTGGGCCTCCTCTTTGATTGTAGGTTATCCTGGAAACCTCACATTACCTCTCTGAAGGCAACTTGTCACAGCCGGCTGAACCTTCTTAAAACCCTTGCTCATCTTTCATGGGGAGCTGATCGTCGAACCCTCCTTTGCCTACATTCCACCCTTATCTTATCGAAACTTGATTATGGTGACCAGATCTATTCAGCGGCATCTCCTGCTATTCTCTCTAGCCTTAACCCCATTCATCACCAAGGATTACG
Organism: Cherax quadricarinatus; assembly: GCF_038502225.1. Lineage (NCBI taxonomy): Eukaryota > Metazoa > Arthropoda > Malacostraca > Decapoda > Parastacidae > Cherax > Cherax quadricarinatus. The sequence continues at coordinate 6,848,904 of NC_091292.1, forward strand.
TTTATGCCTTGGTGCTTTTCGCTCTTCCCCTGTCGAGAGCCTCTATGCAGAAGCGAACGTTCCATCCTTATCCGATCGCCGTGATGCCCATTGCCTTCGCTACTATGTACGCTCTCATGATCTCCGCAATCCTTCCATTTATAGAATGGTCACTGATATTAGTAGACATTCTTTATTTGTTCGTCGCCCGTTTACTCCGTCCCTTCTCTCTTCGCCTTCATTCGCTCGTCTTCTCTTCAATTACCACCTTTCTATGTACATGTAGCATCTCACTTTTCCCTACCCCCATGGGAAGTTCCAGCTGTTCAAGTCTGTTCTTTCTCTCTCCCTTGCTCGAAAGCCCAACTGTCTACGGTCGCTTCTCGCTCTCTTTTTCTTGATCACTTTCACTCATTCTCATGCCATTGCTGTGTACACAGATGGCTCTAAGTCTTCTGACGGCGTAGGATTCGCAGCAGTGTTTCCGGACAGCATCATACAAGGGCATTTACTTTCTTCGGCTAGTATTTTTACTGCTGAATTGTATGCCATCCTTACAGCACTTATCCGTATTGCATCTATGCCTGTGTCATCATTTGTGGTTGTCTCAGACTCCCTTAGTGCTTTACAGGCTATACAGAAATTTGATACACCTCACCCCTTAGTCCTCCGTATCCAACTTTGGCTACGCCGTATCTTTACCAAGCATAAAGATATTGTTTTTCGTTGCGTCCCTTTTCATGTTGACGTACAGGGCAATGAACAGGCAGACACTGCTGCGCGGTCAGCAGTACATGACCTACCAGTTTCATGTAGAGGTATTCCATTTACGGACTATTTTGCTGCAATATCTTCCCAACTTCACACCCATTGGCAACAACGTTGGTCTACTATGCTCGGCAACAAACTTCAATCTATTAAACCGAGTATAGGTTACTGGCCGTCTTCTTATCACCAGTGTCGAGGTTGGGAGACTACTCTCTCCCGTCTTCGCATTGGCCATACTCGTCTTACTCATGGATATCTCATGGAGAGGCGCCCTGCTCCTCTCTGTGAGAATTGCCAAGTTCCATTATCAGTCAGCCACATTCTGTTGGACTGCCCACTTTATCAACGAGCACGCAGAATTTACCTCCGTCGTCGTCTTCGCTCTGCTGCTCTCTCTCTACCTTCCCTTCTCGCTGATGGACCCACCTTTCATCCAGACTCTCTCAATGACTTTTTGACAACAACCGACTTACTTCACAAATTCTGATACCTTCAGCCCTTTCTACTTCTATCTCTTGCTACCCTCTACCCCCGTACTATCCCCTGCCCCGCTGTTTTCTGTAACCTACTGATCATCCCTCCTGCCTTCTGCCATTGTGAAGGCTTACTCAGCCCTGTAACAACTTTAGTCAGTATTACTCAGGCTGGCTCCTCCTCAGGAAAATTAGTGAATAGAAAAAGAAATAATAACAGACAAACATAAACACTTTATTATATAGAAAATATAAAATGTAAAACACTTAAATATGAAATATTAATCCTACATTGGCTAGATCTTCACAGATTATTGCCGTGAGTATATCCCGATGACAGGAAAGCAGGTTCTTTACCGCTGCAATGATGTGGGGTTATGTCCTGCAATTTCATACAGGTGCACAGGTACTTCAATACAAAATGGAGAAGTCTCTGGACATTAGTCCTTCTCCTGTTCTGCTCGTTGATTGCCAGGTGACCCTCTCTGACATCCAAGCTGGAAAGATAGACAGGTTACCCACTGCTTAAATAATCTCTCTCCATGGTAGTGTACAATATTCAAAAGATGTGGTGATTATTACAACAGTCAACCCAGAGCAAGACTAAGGACTAAGTTTATTATTGGTCAAAAGTGAAGCTTTTAACCAATAAATCCACTAGAATACAAGGCAGGCATGTACTTACAGTAGTGTTGGGAGCTGTGAGTCGAGTGATTTACTGTTTGACCAGAGCCCCACACGTCACCTTTCGAGGGGGGGGATGGAAGAGGGAGGGGAAGGGATAGCGGGAGCTAGACTGACCCTACGTTAACAAGCAGCCGGCAATCAAACTATCACTTTAGGGGTGGGGGAGAAAAGGCGGGAAAAACGGGAGCGTGACTTGCCCTACCTTAACTAGTAGCCGGCAATGAAACTATTACTTTCGGGGAGGGGGAAGGAAGGCAGGAGCTTGACTTACCCTACCTTAACTAGTAGCCGGTAATGAAACTATCGTTACTATATCTCTACTCCTATCTATTGAACTTTTCCCTCACACTCCCCCATACCAAGACTTATAGTCAAGGAGTATAAGAAGAATAGGCGAGGAAAAAGTTCTAACATGTGGAAGTCGCGTAAGGCAACAAATCTGTCACGACTTAACCAGTCAGAGAAATAATTGGATGAACCATTGATATACACAATATGGAACTTAAAAGCCTGGAGTGCCAATGTCCACCTCAAGAGGTGACTGTTGGTTCCCTTAAAAGTTTCTAGGTATATCAAAGGTTTGTGGTCCGTTTCTAAAATGAATTCTTTTCCCAGCAAATAAAATTTAAGTTGGGAGATACCCCACACAAGGGCTAAACATTCCTTTTCTATTGTGGAGTATCTTGTTTCTGCGGGAAGGAGTTTCCGGCTTAGGAAGCATACAGGGAAGGGAGTACCATCATGGTATTGTAGTAACACCGCACCTAAGCCAGTATTGGAGGCATCAGTTCTCAAACAAAATGTTTTATTAATATCTGGAATTTTAAGTACATATAGGGTCTTTCGAAAAGATACTTTTAATCTCATTAAACTTTTCCCGAGCTACGTCGGAAAGTGCAAGAGGTTCCTTCACAGACTTTTTAAGGAAGTCCGATAAGATGCCTGTAAGATCAGCAAGATTCGGGATAAACCGTGCATAAAAATTTACAGAACCAAGAAAGCTTCGCATGAGCTTCTTGGTTCTGGGGAATTTAAATTCTAATAAAGCTTTGATCTTACTGGGGAGAGGCTGCAGAGAGTTATTAGAAAGTATTAGTCCAAGATATCTAATCTTGTTATACCCAAGGAAGCATTTCTTCGGCTTGGCAGTGAGGCCATGTGAGCGTAACCTACGCAAAACTGATGTTAATGTTTGGATATGTTCGCCCCACGTAGATGTCATTACGTAAATGTTATCAAAATAAACTGAAACATTTAGCATATTACCCAAGACCTTTCTCATCAGTCTCACGTAGGTAGCACAGGCAGTTACCAAACCGAAGGGCATAGTTCTATACTGCATCAGTCCTTGGTGTGTAGGAAAAGCGGTGTACTGCTTAGAAGAAGGATCTAACATTACTTGATGATATGCCTGTGCAATATCAATCTCTGAAAAGAAGGAAGAGTCATAAAATTTGTGTAGATCGCTATCTATTAAGGGCATAGGCTCAGCATCCCACCGAGTTATAGCATTAAGGCCCCTATTAAGGGCTCATAGGTTCCCCTCAGCATCCCACCGAGTTATAGCATTAAGGCCTCTGAAGTCAACAGCAAGTCTATATGAATTATCCTCCTTCTTAACCATGACTACTGGTGAACAATATGAGGATACTGAAGGTCAATGATCTTTAGTTTTAATAATTTGTCTACCTCTCGGTCAAATGCATCCCTAAGGTGAACTGGAACTGGGTATAATTTTCGTTTGATAGGATTGTCCGTCACTAAGTCAATCTTATAGACTACCGTGGAGGTAACACCTGGAATATCAGTAAAGACGTCTGAAAAGTTACTCACACATTGAAGTAGTTCATGTCTCTTATGGTCATCCAAAGATTCATTAATATTAATGGTGGTTGCGTCCGAGTGGTCAAGAGTCACCAAGTCATGTAGTTCTTCATCATAGTCTAAGTTAGAGGTGTCAATTACGCACACCTTACATTCTTCAGTTGTCGTATCAAGTTCGTGTGAAAAAACTAAGTCAAAGTTGTTAAGGCAGTTAACCGAATTTCTTCGGTAATATTTCTTAAGGATGTTGATATGATAAAGCTTAGGTTTCCCCTTGACTTCTATGAGGTAGTCAACTTTCCCACAAATTTTTAATACTTTATATGGACCTTTCCATGCTACTAATAATTTATTTGACTTGATAGGCAAAAGTACAAGAACTTCATCACCTACTTTAAAACTTCTCCTCTGACTTTTTGAATCAAAATAGGTTTTGTACTGGTCCATTGACAAACTTAAGTTTTTCGAAACTATGTTAGAGGTCTCCTCAAGTTTGGATCTAAGGTCAAGGAGAAACTGGTAAGAAGACAGAACCTCAGCATTTACCTCCTCATTAGTCCATAAGTCATGAAGGATGGACAGTGGACCTCTGGCCTGTCTACCATAGAGAAGTTCAAAAGGTGAAAACCCCAAAGAGTCACTGGGAACTTCCCTCATGGCAAACAAAGCACAGGGTAGGTAACGATGCCACTCCTTAGGTTTAAGGGAGCACAGTTTCCTTAAAATGGACTTGAGAATCGAATGCTGGCGCTCAATCCTCCCATTACAGCTGGGATGATAGGGTGTGGTGAAGAAAGGCTTCACTCCCAGAAGTTGGTATAGATGTTGCATTAAGTCAGATGTAAATTGTGTCCCACGGTCAGACAAAATTTCTCTAGGGATGCCCACTCTGGAGAAGATGGACAAAAGGGCTTCAGCCACCTCTGTAGTAGTTATGGTCTTTAAGGGAACGGCTTCAGGGAAACTCGAAGCATAATCAACTAATGTTAATATATATCTATGTTCCCCAGATGAAAATGGGGATAAAGGACCAACGATGTCAATAGCTACTCTTTCAAACGGTACCGTAAAGATAGGTATTTTGACCATAGGTACTCGCCTGGTACCTCGGGAGGATGACAGTTGGCAAACTTTACACGATCTACAATAGGTAGTGACATCTGAGGACATTTTTGGCCAAAAATAGGTTTCCCTAATTTTATTTAAGGTTTTACGATGCAAGAAATGTCCGGCCACTGGCAGGTCATGAGCCATTTTAAGAACAGTCTCTCTGCATTGACTTGGAACAACTAAGATGGAATAGTCTGTCTCATCTGAATTTAATTTGAATACTGGCTTGTACAAGATACCTTTTATATATTCAAATTTATATGAAAAGTTTTTCCTTTGGATCACTTGATTTTGTTTAGCGGCATTATGGCAATTCTGAAGAGAAGGGCAATTACGTTGTAAATTGACAAAGGAGTCCTTCGATATATCTAAAGGCTTAAAGTCAGGGAAAATCAAAGGATGGACAGTAGGAGAAGCCTGGGCTTTGATCTGAGCTCTAGTCAAGACATTTATGGTATCGGAGGTGATATCTTCACTTTCATCTAACAAGTGAACCGGTGATCCTACTACCTCGCTTTCGAGAGTAGCATCACTGGTTTTTAATCCCACATGAATCTCACGAGACATTGTTTCATCTGAACTTTCGAGAGGCTTCTCTGACTCTACAGGAAGAGGATCTGAAACACTTATATCCATCTTTGGTGATGAAAGGTCAACCTCAGAAGGAAGAATGGCACCTTTTACATTACCTATTAGTACGGAGCAAGAAGTGATGGGAGCTAGTACGGCTTCAGACCAACCTGTGAACCATTTAGACCTAATGTAACAACGGATGGTAGGAAAAGTGTCCGTACGGCCCAAGTAGTCTGAAAGTATAGCAGAGGAATGAGTTTCTTTAAGGTTAGGGAACAGCTTATCAGAAATGACTATACATGTGCATCCAGTGTCTCGTAAAATGGTAGATACATTAAGTCCATTAACTGTTCCTGAACAGAAGGGTGCTTGGTCATTACAGTCTTTAAAACATCTTCCAACTTTTTGGACCTTCTTAGAAGGACAATCTGGACGTTTATGTCCCTTAACACCACACAAATGACAAACAGGAATAAAAGAAGTCATTTTACTTTCCACTAGAGGCTTTGATTTCTTAAGGTCTGATGAACCCTTGCCCTTAGGGTTCGATCCCTTTAGGTCTTTATAGGAATTGTGAGCCTCAGCATACAGGTCAGCAGCCTCAGCAATTTCCTCAGCTTTAATCAGGTTACGTTCTCTGATGAATGTTCGTATCTGATGGGGAAGAGCTGTCAGGAACTGGTCAGCAACCATGAAGTCTCGAAGAGATTCATAACTGTGATCAATTCCTGAACTCTCTATCCAAAAGTCGAACAAACGAAAGAGTGTTACCTGTAACTGCTGAAAGTTCTGGTCAGGCTGTAAGGTGGCATACCTGAAATCTTTCCTGTAAGAATTAGTGGTTTTTTGATATGCTTTAAGGATTGCCTTCTTTAGTAGGTTATAATTACATATGATATCCTGCGACAAAGTTGCATAGATATTCAAAGCAGTACCAGAAAATAACATTCCTAACCTGGTAGCCCAGGTGTCAGCAGGTCCTTCACAGAAGGTAGCGGTATTTTCAAACCTGATAATGTATGAAGTTATGTCTTCCCCCTCTGTGAAGGGAGGTAAATTAGGTGTTGGAATATGTGCACTGACTGCACGTTGTTCCATTACTCCTTCCTCTAATTGTTGTTGTGTAAGAGTTAACTTTTTATTCCCCAATTCAAGGCGAGATTTCTCGAGCTCGCGATCCTTTTCTCTCTCTATTAACTCATGTTCTCTAGCTTTTGCGTCACATTCTCTAGCTCTTTCCTCACGTTCTCTAGCTTTTTCCTCAACTTCTCTATCCTTTGCTCTTTCCTCAAGTTCTCTTAATTTAACCTGTTCCTCACGTATCTTAGCTTGTTCCTCACGTATCTTAGCTTGTTCCTCACGTATCTTAGCTTGTTCCTCACGTTCCCTAGCTCTTTCCTCACGATCAAGTCTATCACGCTCTTTTTGGTCTACTCGCTCTCTTTCTAACTGTCTTTCTTGGATTTCTCTCTCGATTCTCTCTCCATTTTCTCCTGTCTTTCAAGGTTCTCTTTCTCCTTTTTCTCTTCTCTTTCGATTCTTTCTCTCTCCTTTTCTTCTTCTCTTTCCCTTTCTGTCTCTCTTCTCTCTCAATTCTCTCTCTTTCAAGTCTTTCCTGGATCTTAGCACTAATGAAAGATTCTAAATTTTTCCCTGTTATTCCTAACTTACTTCCAGCGTTCATCCAAAACTGGTATTCCTCCATGCTTGCAAGAATTACTTAAACTATCAGGGGAAATGAAACGGGTATTAAAGAAAACGGAGGGTTCAATTCCTGCTCCGCTCAAACTATAAATAAACCAGAGGGCTCGATCCCTGCTTCAATTAAACAATATGTATTAACGAAAACGAAGGGTTCTATGCCGGCTCCGAGCAAACAGTAAGTAGAATGGGGTCCCTTGACCATCCAATCTTCTCACCAACAAATCAAGAGTGTCCTGTGACAGTTCCCTTGATATAATAAAGAGCTCAATGAAACAAATTGTCACTGGAAAATCTCGGGTCCCTAGAGTCTAATCCTCCAAAGTGTTTCAAGCTCACATACAATTAGGTGGCAGAATTAAATATTATATCCTGCCTGACTTGACTTACAATAAATTGAGACTATAATAATCACCAAATCTTTCAAATACCTGTACTGTAGTCCTACCATAGAGAATGATTACTCATGGCTGGTGGTAACCGTCTGTGGTATGCAGCATTGAAGTTCGAATTGTAGATTCGAGATGGAGTTGAATCTTGATTCTGTAGAGTTGATCCTGGCAGGGTCGCCACTTGTGAAGGCTTACTCAGCCCTGTAACAACTTCAGTCAGTATTACTCAGGCTGGCTCCTCCTCAGGAAAATTAGTGAATAGAAAAAGAAATAATAACAGACAAACATAAACACTTTATTATATAGAAAATATAAAATGTAAAACACTTAAATATGAAATATTAATCCTACATTAAAGAAAATGAAAAATGAAAAATATAAATGATAACTGAATTCAACGCTAATTTAAATGTATATAAAACGTGGGTGTCTGGTGTTGGTGACACTGTTGTTGAAATCGTAGCCGTTGCTGATGATGTGGGGGGGGGTCACAGGTGTTGGTGACCACCACTGGCTAGATCTTCACAGATTATTGCCGTGAGTATAATATCCCGATGACAGGAAAGCAGGTTCTTTACCGCTGCAATGATGTGGGGTTATGTCCTGCAATTTCATACAGGTGCACAGGTACTTCAATACAAAATGGAGAAGTCTCTGGACGTTAGTCCTTCTCCTGTTCTGCTCGTTGATTGCCAGGTGACCCTCTCTGACATCCAAGCTGGAAAGATAGACAGGTTACCCACTGCTTAAATAATCTCTCTCCATGGTAGTGTACAATATTCAAAAGATGTGATTATTACAACAGTCAACCCAGAGCAAGACTAAGGACTAAGTTTATTATTGGTCAAAAGTGAAGCTTTTAACCAATAAATCCACTAGAATACAAGGCAGGCATGTACTTACAGTAGTGTTGGGAGCTGTGAGTCGAGTGATTTACTGTTTGACCAGAGCCCCACACGTCACCTTTCGAGGGGGGGGATGGAAGAGGGAGGGGAAGGGATAGCGGGAGCTAGACTGACCCTACGTTAACAAGCAGCCGGCAATCAAACTATCACTTTAGGGGTGGGGGAGAAAAGGCGGGAAAAACGGGAGCGTGACTTGCCCTACCTTTCGGGGAGGGGGAAGGAAGGCAGGAGCTTGACTTACCCTACCTTAACTAGTAGCCGGTAATGAAACTATCGTTACTATATCTCTACTCCTATCTATTGAACTTTTCCCTCACAGCCATCCTATACCCTCGCTTCCTTCCCTACCCTGCAGCGCTGTATAGCCCTTGTGGCTTAGCGCTTCTTTTTGATTATAATAATAAAAATCCCCTGCCCCGCTGTTTTCTGTAACCTACTGATTATCCTTCCTCCCTTCTGCCATCCAATACCCTCGCTTCCTTCCCTACCCTGCAGCGCTGTATAGCCCTTGTGGCTTAGCGCTTCTTTTTGATTATAATAATAATAATTTACCAAAGGGCTGGCACTAGTACATTATTATTATAATCAAGGGGAAGCGCTAAACCCGTAGGATTATACAGCGCCTGGGGGGGGGATGTGGAAGGCATTCAGGCTTAATTCGGGGAACTAGAGCACAGATCCAATTCCCTAAATCAAGAGCCCCTCACCAACATCAAGGGACCTTCCCTGAGGGGTGGCACTAGTACAATCGTAAAATATGGCACTAGTACAATATTTTACGATGTTTTCACGTGTTTTATGATTGCTCATGGTTCAATAGGTTAAGGAAGCAGTATTGTATTATATTTCCATACAATATATTGGGGCACCAAACATTCGCAATTTTTCATCATCCATGATGCTCTTGATCCCCTAACCCTTGTGAATGTTGAAGGAGATCTGTACTTAAATTAGCACCTGATACATAGCACAACCTAACATGAAGAGGTTGTTTTCTTGAGGAAAACGCATCAGCACTAAAAGTTTAAAACTTACATAGTCTTACTTGTACAAAGTGCTAAATCCCTCTTATTATGGCATTTAATTCTAGCCTTTCACTGCTTTCACTGCCATAAAAAAATGAGATCTTCAAATAAATGGTTACTTACTCTGCTGACTTTGACATTTGGCCGTGAACTATTACAGTTTGTTTATAAAGCAATAGTAGGTTTTTATTTTAACAGTCCGCCTCTTTATTCATATTTGTCAATGTTACTATACCCCCAAGGAAAGATTTCTTTCAACACTGAATATGAGCCTCATAATGACAAAATTCTATCACAGGTCAACTTTACTGAAAAAAAAAATTATGGCAAGTTTTTTTTTCTTGTGCCCTCCCAGAGTACTTTCCTCCTTCTGTTACATTTGTTGCTACAGGACCCAGAGTGAAGAAAACAGAAAAAAACTGAAGATTCATCCACAAATGCATTGTTTATTATAATCAAAAAGTAACTGCTAAACCCAACTAATGCACTGAACACTTTGTGAAACATGATTTCTCTCATATTAAGTGCCTCGCATCAACTTGGATCGGTTTCTATGATTTACCAAGCCTCACACTGTTAGTTAACTTGTGAATGGGAAATTAAAGTCAATTTTACATCAATGTGAACCTTATTATTAGTAGCTGATATATACATGAGCATTTTTTCAGTGAGACCAGGAAGCAAACATACAAAAATAGAACTTTACTACATTATGCTTCAATTGAGATATGAACACAACATTCACAATGCCATTTGCATGAAGTACCATTAAGTAGTAATGCATACCATTATGTTAGGGTACCATCTTCAACATAAAGTACCTTTTCCTATGTAAAGAAATATAAATATTAAATTAACAAAAAAAAAAAAATGCAAATGTTGGCATAGTATAAATGTTTCTGCAGTAAACATCAGGAAATATGTTTACATAAACAAGAGATCTGGAAGAGCACTACAATTACTAGGTAGATTAACATCTTGAGATGAGTAGTCATAACAGCATTGTTCACCAGCCCCCCTTCAATGTTAATTACTAGATACTGGTGAAGGGGGTCGTGATCTAAGAAAGTTGGAACTACCCTCTCCTTAGATCAAACCTGATTACCTCCCAATTCCCAGGCTCTGTATGACCCTTATGAGTTTTGGCCTTGGTCTTTCTGTTAGATACTAGACATTTGCCCATTTTAATTCTGTACTATTGAATGTAAAATTAGAAAAAGAGTAAAATAAATTTGTAATTTTCTTTTTTTTTTTTTCACCATATTTACAGTAAAGGATCAAATCAGTTTCATAAATGTAGTTTTACACAGTTGTTAATAAGTAATTGCAAGTGATTTTCTTGAAAACATGCACTCAAAATATTCTATGCTTTGTCATAAAAATCCACAGCTAAACATACATATTTAATAACTTGCTTTCTCATAAATTGTAGAACTAGAGTATAATGATGTAAAGTACAATATATAACAATCTGGGAGTGTGAGGACTTGTCAGTACCAACAGTGTGAACACAGATTAAAAAAAAATATTAAACACTGAATTTAACATTAACTTTTTAACCTTACCATAATCAAAATTTTAGTCTCTTGTAAATTATTTTGGTTAGCCTCACAAAGATTTGTAAGCATTTTTAAAGCGTCATATAGCTTATTATTTCTGTTCAATTATATTTCATGCAGCCTTCATTTATAGGTGGCTGCGACTCAATTTTTTTGTTATAACAAGGAAGAAACTTTTCATGCATACAAAGCAATATACATTTTCACAGGTTAAAAAAAATCCATAAAGTTATAAATAATTGCACCAGCAAAGAAAGATACTTTTATAATAGTTATACAATATTTATGAATGTATGTATTAAGTGTGCTACATGTTAATAAATATGACTTGACTATTAATGGGGTACTCATCTCCGTACGCTGAGATCAGAAATGTTCCTGGATACACAGGTATCTGAAAATGACACACATTTTTCCATATACAAACCAATATTTTTTTATACCTTTCTCTTAAAGAGTCAAGGTAAGAAGCTAGGTATTCAGCGTTTCCACAAATTTCTTCATTTACAGCACTACTGGCACAATAATGAAGATAAGTCTTGCTGCAGTGAGAAAAATACAGTTCATAAAAACTGATACATTTTAAGATACTGTACTTGTACAGTAATTCCACTCCTGGTTAATAATAATAATAATAATAATAATAATAATAATAATTATAATTTCCATACACTGTATGATCACAGAAAACCATCAGTCCATATCTATTTATAGAATAAATATAGCTCTTTCTTTCTTTCAACACACCAGCCGTATCCCACCGAGGCAGGGCGGCCCAAAAGGAAAAACAAAAGTTTCTCCTTTTACATTTAGTAATATATATAGGAGAAGGGGCTACTAGCCTCTTGCTCCCGGCATTTTAGTCGCCTCTTACAACACGCATGGCTTACGGAGGAAGAATTCTGTTCCACTTCCCCATGGAGGTAAGAGGAAATAAACAAGAACAAGAACTAGAAAGAAAATAGAAGAAAACCCAAAGGGGTGTGTGTATATATATGCTTGTACATGTATGTATAGTGTGACCTAAGTGTAAGTAGAAGTAGCAAGACACCTGAAATCTTGCATGTGTATGAGACAGAAAAAAAAAAAAAGACACCAGCAATCCTACCATCATGTAAAACAATTACAGGCTTAAGTTTTACACTCACTTGGCAGGACGGTAGTACCTCCCTGGGCGGTTGCTGTCTACCAACCTACTACCTAGAATAAATATAGCTATAATTACAAAATAGATCTTTTGGTTTTACATTATGTAAATTAACTATTGGAGTTGTGCTATATAAAAACAAATCATCAGTGCAAAAATAATGTTGAAAAAATATGACCAAAGCCACCATACCAGAGGGAAATGCTGGTAGGCTGACAACTAAATATAGCATTAAAAAATCACTAATTCCACTATATCTACACATGTACTTAAAAAGAAATGTGTGTAGTTTATTATGCAGGCATTTATCTGAAGCAGTGATCCAAACTGGAATAGTCTTAAATGGAAATTTATAAATTATGAGGCATTTAGTAATGTATATGTTGTTGGCATGTAACAGTGCATTACAATGGTAAAGATCAGAAGAAAGATTGGTTTAATATCAGATGCTATAGAGTCATGGAAAAGGACGGCAGGAGAAGAGAGTCTAGTAAGAAACCCAATCCAAAAACTTAGAAATTATCTAGGAGAATGCAATTCACAAACTTCAGAACTGATCAAACAAATGCTGTACAACATACACCATCACAGATATGAAAAACTACAGAAATTCATTTCTTAGCACTGTCAGCAGGAAGAAACAGCCACTATTCTAAACCAAGAATGCTGTGCTGAATGAACATTGAAAAGCTTTCTCCTTCATGGGTAAAGCCTTGATTCTGAAGAACTCTTGATACAAGTAATTAGAGCTACCTTCCCCTTCTTTGGATCAAACCTGCTTCAGACTTATTGTAATATAACTTTTATGCACAAACAGTGGTAGAACTGTGGAATGGGATCAATGAGGATAAATGACACAACAACTAGAAAATTAAAAAAAACATACTACAAATTTATCACTGAAAATGGGATACCACAAGTAATTTGTATGATTACAAACATGTAATCAAACATATTGATTTTATATATTCCTGTATATAACTCATAATCAAAATAACCATAACTAATCCATGTCCCTGCAGCTACAACTGATCAAGTTATCAAAATGGAATGGCAAGATTCTCATTAAAGCTTGGCTTATATATGGACTATATACAGGATATACATAACCATACATGAATTGCCATGCATGTAGAAGTTCAATAAATTAGTCACCATGCTGAATACCTGTATATGCTCTATAACAAGGTCACAGAGAAAGTTAATTAACAGGCATTTTCCTTAATAACAATTGGTTTATTATATGTTGGTTGATCAAAATTCTTGAAAAATGAATGCCTAAAGAAATTCACACAGCCGTATACAGTACTTTAAATAAAAAAAATAAATTCTATCACTGCTGGAGTTAAATTAATTTCTCTATACCCATACAGATATCCACTGTCTGCTGAGCTCTGTCTTGAGCTCAGCAGACAGTGGATCAAGCCTCCACAACATCTTGAGCTGAATAACCTACAAGGGTTTAGCGCTCAACATCAAATATTAAACCCACACAGCTCCTCATACAACTATCATACCCCTAAATTCAGGTGGGAGCATTTCCTACAAGTTTTTACCTAACATAGAGAACAGGGAACTGTGGTCACAGAAGAGGACTCAGTGTGCCATGAGAAAGTAACCAGGACTGACTATACTGTACAAACAGAGAATCTTAAGCAGTTCTGTAATCCTTGAACTACCAAGTGCAGTTCATACTTATCTAACAACTGTTGCAACAACTGGTTTTGAAGCATTACAAATAAAAACACAATTCCTGCAGCCCATTTACTTGAAGAATTATTACTTCGGTTATGTTCCTACTGTCTTCTTGGCAGTCAATAAATAACAAAAAGGCACAATACCGTGACTGGAACAATACACAAATAACCCGCACATAGGGTTATTTGTGCATTATATTCTTGGCAGTCTCTTAAACATGAATTGTTTATCAGCATTTGTGCATTTGTTCTTGTCCTCAGCCTTTGCTGCATCATATACAAAGGCTCTACAAGCCAGTGGCACTGTCAACATATGAACCTAGTAAAAACAGCCTTAAAATACTATTAATTTAAAACCAAACTAAAAACTTGCATTACAAAAATATCTAGTTTACTGTGCTTTTGACATTAGTTAAGTGTTTTAGGATGGTTTATATCAAAGTTCAGGTGATCACTTCATCACTAGGAGTCACATCTCTCTCACATCAAACAAGGACCAATCCCACTTTAATACTGTTAATACAGTATTATGCTTCTTTACTTTTAACACCAATTTTCAAATTATTTATCAGGTATTGTAATATTACAATCATCATACACTTGAAAACTCATGAAAACAGCACATGACTCTTATCTCCAGGTGACAGCCAATCTAATTAATATAATTCCTCAAAAGTTTGTTTAATAGTTTCATTATTAGTCTTGGATAAAAAGTTAACGAGATGTACTCCTGAACTGACATTAAGTTCTTGTTTATCGAGAATGATATTAACAAGGCATGTGATGTACACAAACATAAAAGGGGGTTTCTACAGTCCTACAGTTCGACTGATGCTAAATGATGTAAAATTAAATTTATCTAAATGTACTATTACATTTTATTATTATTACATATTTTCATTATTAAGAAATATGAAATGAATATTTATGTGTCATACTGCTGAATTTACTATAGCAGACCTGTATAAACATAACCAAACAATAATTCAATATATCACAGAGAAGCAAAAGCTAAGAAAATACTGTACCTCCATTTGTTGAATCCTCATTTATTTAAAATTGTGTAAAACTCTAAACCCATGTGGGTCATTCAGTACAAGGAGTGGCAGAGGTTTGGCCCTCCATTTTACCATTCAAAATATTACGGTGTACACTGGACCCCCGCCTTACGAATGCATCGCATTATGTTAAATCCGCCATACGAAGCATTTGAACACAAAAATTTTGCCTCGCCTCACGATAAAAAACTCGTCTTACGTGATTCGTCTGGGACGTGTCCCACGTGTGGCCTCAGTGCCAGTGTTTACAATTATTATTATAATCAAAAAGAAGCGCTAAGCCACAAGGGCTATACAGCGCTGCAGGGTAGAAAAGGAAGCGAGGGTATTGGGTGGCAGAAGGGGGGGAGGGGCGATCAGTAGGTTACAGAAAACAGCAGGGCAGGGGATAGTGCAGGGTAGAGGGTAGCAAGAGATCGAGGTAGAAAGGGCTGAAGGTATCATCAGAGTTTGTGAAGTAAGTCAGTTGTCAAAAAGTCAATGAGAGAGTCCGGATGAAAGGTGGGTCCATCAGCGAGAAGGGAAGGTGAAGAGAGAGCAGCGGAGCGAAGACGACGTTGGAGGTAAATTCTGCATGCTCGTTGATAAAGTGGGCAGTCTAACAGAATGTGGCTGACCGATAATGGAACCTGACAATTCCCACAGAGAGGAGCAGGGCACCTCTCCATGAGATATCCATGAGTAAGACGAGTATGGCCAATGCGGAGACGGGAGAGAGTAGTCTCCCAACCTTGGCACTGGTGACAAGAAGACAGCCAGTAACCTATACTCGGTTTAATAGATTGAAGTTTGTTACCGAGTAGAGTAGACCAACGTTGTTGCCAACGGGTGTGAAGGTGGGTAGCTATTGCAGCAAAATAGTCCGTAAATGGAACACCTCTATATGAAACTGGTAGGTCATGTACTGCTGACTGCACAGCAGTGTCTGCCTGTTCATTGCCCTGTACGTCAACATGACCAGGGACCCAACAAAAAACAACATCTTTATGCTTGGTAGAGATGCGGTGTAGCCAAAGTTGGATACGGAGGACTAAGGGGTGAGGTGTATCAAATTTCTGTATAGCCTGTAAAGCACTAAGGGAGTCTGAGCCAACCACAAATGATGACACAGGCATAGAGGCAATACAGATAAGTGCTGCAAGAATGGCATACAATTCAGCAGTAAAGATACTAGCTGAAGATAGTAAATGCCCTCGTACGACGCTGTCCGGAAACACTGCTGCGAATCCTACGCCGTCAGAAGACTTAGAGCCATCTGTATACACTTCAATGGCATGAGAATGAGAGTGGAAGTGGTCAAGAAAAAGAGAGCGGGAAGCTACCGTAGACAGTTGGGCTGCTTTTGAGCAAGGGAGTGAGAAAGAACAAACTCGAACAGCTGGAACTTCCCAGGGGAGGAGGGAAAAGTGAGATGCTACATGAACATAGAAAGGTGGAAATTGAAGAGAAGACAAGAGCGAATGTAGACGAAGAGAGAAGGGACGGAGCAAACGGGTGGCGAACAAATAAAGAATGTCTACTAATATCGGTGACCATTCTATAAATGGAAGGATTGCGGAGATCACGAGAGCATACATAGTAGCGAAGGCAATGGGCATCACAGCAATCAGATAAGGATGGAACGTTTGCTTCTGCATAGAGGCTCTCAACAGGGGAAGAGCGAAAAGCACCAAGGCATAAACGTAATCCTTGGTGATGAGTAGGGTTGAGGCTAGATAGAGTAGCAGGAGAGGCAGCTGAATATATCTGGTCACCATAGTCAAGTTTCGATAAAATGAGGGTGGAATGTAGGCGAAGGAGAGTTCGACGATCGGCTCCCCATGAAAGATGAGCAAGGGTTTTAAGAAGGTTCATCCGGCTGTGACAAGTTGTCTTCAGAGAGGTAATGTGAGGTTTCCAGGATAACCTATGGTCAGAGAGAAGGCCTAGAAACCTGACTGTATCACGTTCAGGGATATGGGTGCCATAGAGGTATAAAGGATGATCGGAGATGACAGAGCGTCTAGTGAAAGTAATTTGGAGAGTTTTGGTACAGGAAAATTTAAACCTGTGTGGTGGCCCAATTGGAAACACGGTCGACCGCATGCTGGAGAGAAACTGTAATGAGGTGACAGTCAGCGCCTGCACAGGCAATAGCGAAGTCATCAACATAGAGTGATGACCAAATATTGGATGGAAGACTAGAGGCCAAATCATTTATACCAAGGAGAAAAAGCGTTGTGCTCAGAACACATCCCTGGGGGACACCTCCAGCTTGGATAAAGTCCGGGGAGAGCACATTACAGTATTAACCCGAACACGGAAATGTCTGTCATTTAAAAAGTTCTTAAGGAAGGATGGTAGATTGCCTCGAAGGCCTAAGGAGTGGGCTTGGGCCAAAATATTATACCTCCAAGTTGTCATATGCCTTCTCAAGGTCAAAAAATATGGCAATAACTGAGTGGTTATTTGCAAAGGCATTACGAACATACGTATCCAAGCGTAGGAAGGGGTCTATGGTAGAACGTCCCTTACGAAAGCCATATTGACAAGTGGAGAGACTGTTGTCTCTAAATACCACACTAAACATCTATTTACCAGGCATTCCATAACTTTGCAAACTGCACTGGTAAGAGCAATGGGACGATAGTGGGAGGCTTCATGTCCCGTAGTACCCGGTTTGTGGAAAGGGAGAACAATGGCAGATTTCCACAGCTGTGGAAGAACTCCTTGTGACCAAATAAGATTGAAAAGGCGTAATAGGACTGCAAGGGTTGACTGATGTAAATGTTGTAGCATACGAATATGAATGTTGTCGGGCCCAGCTGCAGATGATCGGCAGGCTGTGTGTGTTGCCTCCAGTTCCTGAAGTGTAAAAGGCACATTATACTGTTCTTCTCTGAGAGAAGGAAAGTCCAAGGGTGCTAACTCTCTGGCAGACTTTGATGAAAGAAACGAGGGGCATAGATGGAGCCCCTGAGAACTACACACCAGATATAGTGGGTTTGCTGTATCAACACCGGCAACCCGCAGAACAGGAGCCGGGTCAGGAGAATATTTACCACTCAGTTTTCGTACTTTTTTCCAGACTGCACTCATAGAGGAAGCAGAGGTGATGGTGGAGACATAATCTCGCCAGCAAGTGCATTTAGCATCACGGATGACACGGCGAGTGATTGCACGCTTCTGCTTAAAATCAAGAAGTCTCTCCGTGGTTCTATTGTACCGGTACCTGCCCCGCGCAGCGCGTTTCAAACTTACTGCATGAGCACAAGCAGGAGACCACCAAGGCACGCATTTCTGAGAATGCCTGCTCGAAGTTTGGGGTATAGAATGAGAAGCTGCGGTTAAAACGGAGGACGAGAAGAGGTGTAAAAGCTCATCAATGGAGGACGAAGAAGGAACCTCACTAAAAACAGTTAGTTGTGAGTAAAGGTTCCAATTTGCCTGATCAAATTGCCAGCGTGGGTTACGAAGAGGCGGTGAATATGAAGGGGAAGTAAGAATGATTGGGAAATGATCGCTGTCATGTAAATCCAGAACAGACCAGGTGAAGTCTAATGTGGCAGAGGAAGAGCAGACTGAGAGATCGATGCAAGAGAGAGTATGAGTTCGAGGATCAAAATGGGTGTGAGTACCTGTATTTAAAACATGGAGGGGGTGGGTAGCAAGAAAAGCCTCTAACTGAATGCCATGGAAATCACAGTGAGACCCCCCCAGAGGAAATGATGGGCATTAAAATCGCCAAGTAACATTAGTGGTGGCGGTAATGACGAAACAAGAAAGACAATATCCGGGATAGATAATGCCCGAGAAGGAGAGAGATACAAAGAACAAGAGTGTACCACCTATGCAAGTGCAGTGTTTACAAGCCAGCCAGTGCGGTCGCATCTACGCATACATTCGGTACATTTCACATTATCCCAGTGTTTTTAGTGCTTGTAACCACAAAATAAGTCACCATGGACCCCAAGAAAGCTTCAAGAATTAGTATGAAATTGAAAAAAGAGATTAAGGAAATGTGTGCAAAGTGTGTTAAACTGCAAACCTTTACGAATGAAAATCACCCTGACACAGCTACTGCAAGCCATGTTGGCAACCTGTACAATGACAATGTTATGGCCCATTTTAGGAAAGTCTTAAAGGAACGGGAGGTACAGAGCTCTATGGACAGATTTATTGTGCGACAGAGGCCCAGTGACTCTCAAGCTGGTCCTAGTGGCATTAAAAAAAGAAGGGAAGTAACCCTGGAAAAGGACTTGCTACCTCAAGTCCTAATGGAAGGGAAGTCCCCTTCTAAACAATAACTTCTACACTCTCCCCTCCTCCCATCCCATCAATCATCACCAGATCTTCAATAAAGGTAAGTGTCACGTATTCTATTCTTAGTAGAGTAGTAATTGTGCATGTCTTCTTCAGTTTGTGAGTATTAAAATTAATATTTCATGTCGTAAAAATTTTTTTTTTTCATACTTTGGGGTGTCAGGAACAGATTAATTTAATTTCCATTATTTCTTAAGGGGAAAATTAATTCAGCTAACGATAATTTCGGCTTACAATGAGCTCTCAGGAATGGATTAATATCGTAAGGCGGGGGTCCACTGTATAGGCAATAGGGGAGAAAGCAATTGATCCTTCTTTGGCTCAGTTTGATAGATCCTAATTATTATTATTATCATTATTGTTACAGTCGTGGGGTAGTGCTAATGCTGTAAAAAAAAAAAAAAAAAAACAAAATTTACTGTAGGTTTCCTAATATTCTGCACATACTTAAAAAAAAAAAAAAAAAGTCTTTATCTGTAAACTATACACATATCACTTGCTAAAGCTTTATTATTAGTTTTAATATTCTGATATAAAAAGAAAATTCCACTGGGAATTTCTACGAAACAAAGACTCTGATCAAAGTTATTTGTGCATGGTAGTTGCATATTTAAGAATATACTATACTGTAATTTCTTTTTTATATCACATGATACATGAAAAGTTTAACTACATTATTGATAACAAAAATGTATATACAGTAAACCCTCTTATAAAGCAAAGCTACATAGTTTGATTTTATGTAAATAATTGAAAAAGTACATCCAAAAATGCATAAAGTGTAAAGAAGCCTTGATAGAAAATTACGTAAGCGTGGAAGCATCAAGTGCATACAAAATCTGGGCATTATGCACTGAAATTTTCTCCCTCCGACCCAATTTTTCCTGAGGTTCAAATATTTAACCCTTAACCTGTCCAAACATAGATCTATGTTCACTCGCGTAGCACTCAGAACGTAGATCTACGTTCAATTTTACATGCTTTATGTACAAAAAAACGTAGATCTATGTTCGGAGAGCTACACGAGTGAATGATGATCTACATTTGGACAGTTTAAGGGTTAAAGAGGCACAGCTCCTCCCTATACCCACCACCACCCATGCCACCTGCAATTACTCTCTGGAAGAGTCTGTGTGCCTTTCTCACCCTATGTTTATCAAATGATTTTGAATTTTTTCATCACCCCATCTTTTTTTTGGACATTAACCATGGCACCGAAGAGGAATGCTAGATGCTGGAGGTGTTAAAAAGACATAAATATGAATTTCTGATGGTACCGAAAAAATGGAAATTTTAGATATACTTCAAGGTGATGCATGTGTGAGGCAGATTGCCCACAGTTTTGGTCTGAGAAATTCCACCATCTGTACAATTAGAAACATTAAGGATAGAATAAAAGCTTGTGTAATGAGGAGTGCAGATTGTAATCAAGAATATTAGAGAGATGAAGCAGACTAGAGATGCATGACAGAATATTTGAGCACTCTGGTATAACAATCAACTACTGATATTGCATCTACGTCAACACAAGAGCCACAACCATCTGCATCCATCCAGAAAGCCCACATCAACCATCTCCACACATTTCCAGGTCAATAAGCAACAACAACTATGATGTAAGGCAAGATAAACTGTAGTAATTTGTACCTAGTGTACTTAAAAAAAAAAAAAAAAAAAAAAGTTGTCTGGCCAATTTGGAGGTCTCTGGACCATACCCTATTTTTCCTACAAGGTCTTTACTTCACATGCTGCTAACTTCCATAAGCTGCCAGTTTTCAAAAAAGTATCTCCTGCATTATGAGAGGATTTACCATAATACTTTTTAAATGCACATTATAGCCATAAAACCTAGTTGAGTTAAGTAATCAAACTTGACTACAATTTATGATGTGGTGTAATTATATCTTCTTCATTATTTATGGCTGTACAGTATTGCCAAAATTTAGCAGCTACTCTCTTTCCACAGTTAAGCATTTATTTGTAGTGTAGGGTCTGACTTTAAATTTCTACTAGAATTTATTAGTATCTTATTTCTAAACTTTAAAAATTTTAAACAGTATTTTAAACCTGGATGAACACATAATACATGCACAACAGTAAAGGCAATTCTAGTAGAATAGTAAATGAATTTGCAAATGTGCATTTCACAAGTTTTCGAGTTTGATGTACATTACTGACATACTTGACCATAAAAGGGATACAGAGGTTGCATGTAGTCAGGATTTGTTTGAAGTAACAGAAACATTTAGCCTATGTTAGTTCCCTATTCACCCTGCACAGAAAAATTTATTATGACAAGTGATCATTACCATGGGTTAGTGTAAAATACACTGAGGATCACCTTAAAGCCTCGTACATAATCTACCTCACTTAGATGGCATGCAAGTAATGGTGGTAAATGCTATTCCCTGGATATAATGCCAAAGAAATATCGCAGTTCGTGTGAGATATGGACAACCATTTCACTGAAAGAGACAGTAGATTAGAGACTTGGGGGTTTTCAGATCTGGTGATGCATTAAAATATGAGTACCAATATAATTTTAATATGTGTAATACTGTGCTACTTAATGTACAGTACATATATAAACAAATGTTTTATTAATTTGCAACAGTTCAAGTACTGGCACATGCCAGAGCCTCCATAAATGCATCTTTCAGCATGATGGCACATTAACTCCAGCGAATTTACACCACTTGCTTTGCTGCACTCGCTTATCGTTTTAACAACAACAAGTAAACTTCAAATGCTGCATGTCCACAAAGTTAGCACTAATCAATGTTGCTGTGGAAGCACCAGAAGGTATGCTGGTGAGTAAGACACTATACCTTATCAAGTACACGTACTTGTGTATTATTATTATAATCAAAAAGAAACGCTAAGCCACGTACTTGTCTAAAAACGTACAATAAAGATTTCTCTAAAATCAGTGTCTTACTCACCATACTGTAGGTGCTTCACCATATTTTGGAAATAAAAGTATGTTCTTTTGCATACATACTTTTCTTCCTACAATACTTAGGTGATGTTAATAGGTATATTCCTTATTACATCAACTGTATATTCTATATACCTTAAATCTCTTATTGCCTACAATTTAAACCTTGCATTCCCAGTCGAATTTTTTCAAATATTAATAGTGAACATTGCTTACATCAGTAACAAGACATTTTCCCCATAACACATCAGCAAGTAATAACATACAATGGAAAAGACACAAATGGAGTATAATGTGAACCTTTATTGATGATGTTTCACACACACAATGGGCTTAAAGTTCTGTGACTTGATCAAGCTCAGTGTGTGGACAAAATGTTGTCAATACAGGATTGCACTATACTGCTTTGTCTCTCTTTTTTTCCACTGTGTGGTATTTTATGTAATTTCTCTCTCCAATAACGAACAGTAATTTCTCTCCTATTCAAATAAAATGTGTAGATGTATATAAGAATTCCAGAAAATTGCAAATGCAATGGATGCTTATTATTCAACCTTTTTTTCATTCAGACTCAGGTTTCTAACACCCGTTTTTCATTTCATATATTTTTTTTTTTTCAACAAGTCGGTCGTCTCCCACCGAGGCAGGGTGACCCAAAAAAAAGAAGGAAAATCCCCAAAAAGAAAATACTTTCATCATCATTCAACACTTTCACCACACTCACACATTATCACTGCTTTTGCAGAGGTGCTCAGAATACAACAGCTTAGAAGCATATACGTATAGAGATACACAACATATCCCTCCAAACTGCCAATATCCCAAACCCCTCCTTTAAAGTGCAGGCATTGTACTTCCCATTTCCAGGACTCAAGTCTGACTATATGAAAATAACCGGTTTCCCTGAATCCCTTCACTAAATATTACCCTGCTCACACTCCAACAGATCGTCAGGTCCCAAGTATCATTCGTCTCCATTCACTCCTATCTAACACGCTCATGCACGCTTGCTGGAAGTCCAAGCCCCTCACCCACAAAACCTCCTTTACCCCCTCTTTCCAACCCTTTCGAGGACGACCCCTACCCCTCTTTCCTTCCCCTATAGATTTATATGCTTTCCATGTCATTCTACTTTGATCCATTCTCTCTAAATGACCAAACCACCTCAACAACCCCTCTTCTGCCCTCTGACTAATGCTTTTATTAACTCCACACCTTCTCCTAATTTCCACACTCCGAATTTTCTGCATAATATTTACACCACACATTGCCCTTAGACAGGACATCTCCACTGCCTCCAACCGTCTCCTCGCTGCTGCATTTACCACCCAAGCTTCACATCCATATAAGAGTGTTGGTACTACTATACTTTCATACATTCCCTTCTTTGCCTCCATAGATAACGTTTTTTGACTCCACATATACCTCAACGCACCACTCACCTTTTTTCCCTCATTAATTCTATGATTAACCTCATCCTTCATAAATCCATCCGCCGACACGTCAACTCCTAAGTATCTGAAAACATTCACTTCTTCCATACTCCTCCTCCCCAATTTGATATCCAATTTTTCTTTATCTAAATCATTTGATACCCTCATCACCTTACTCTTTTCTATGTTCACTTTCAACTTTCTACCTTTACACACATTCTCAAACTCATCCACTAACCTTTGCAATTTTTCTTTAGTGCTTTAATCTCCCATAAGCACAGTATCATCAGCAAAAAGTAACTGTGTCAATTCCCATTTTGAATTTGATTCCCCATAATTTAATCCCACCCCTCTCCCGAACACCCTAGCATTTACTTCTTTTACAACCCATTCTATAAATATATTAAACAACCATGGTGACATTACACATCCCTGTCTAAGACCTACTTTTACCGGGAAGTATTCTCCCTCTCTTCTACACACTCTAACCTGAGCCTCACTATCCTCATAAAAGCTCTTTACAGCATTTAGTAACTTACCACCTATTCCATATACTTGCAACATCTGCCACATTGCTCCTCTATCCACTCTATCATATGCCTTTTCTAAATCCATAAATGCAATAAAAACTTCCCTACCTTTATCTAAATACTGTTCACATATATGCTTCAATGTAAACACTTGATCTACACATCCCCTACCCACTCTGAAGCCTCCTTGCTCGTCCGCAATTCTACATTCTGTCTTACCTCTAATTCTTTCAATTATAACCCTACCGTATACTTTTCCTGGTATACTCAGTAAACTTATTCCTCTATAATTTTTACAATCTCTTTTGTCCCCTTTCCCTTTATATAAAGGGACTATACATGCTCTCCGCCAATCCCTAGGTACCTTCCCCTCTTTCATACATTTATTAAACAAAAGTACCAACCACTCCAACACTATATCCCCCCCTGCTTTTAACATTTCTGTCCTGATCCCATCAGTTCCAGCTGCTTTACCCCCTTTCATTCTACGTAATGCCTCACGTACCTCCACCACACTTACATTCTGCTCTTCTTCACTCCTAAAAGATGGTATACCTCCCTGGCCAGTGCATGAAATTACCGCCTCCCTTTCTTCCTTAACATTTAAAAGTTCCTCAAAATATTCTCGCCATCTACCTAATACCTCCCTCTCCCCATCTACTAACTCCCCTACTCTGTTTTTAACTGACAAATCCATACTTTCCCTAGGCTTTCTTAACTTGTTTAACTCACTCCAAAATTTTTTCTTATTTTCATTAAAATTTCTTGACAGTGCCTCTCCCACTCTCATCTGCTCTCCTTTTGCACTCTCTCACCACTCTCTTCACCTTTCTTTTACTCTCCATATACTCTGCTCTTCTTATAACACTTCTGCTTTGTAAAAACCTCTCATAAGCTACCTTTTTCTCTTTTATCACACCCTTTACTTCATCATTCCACCAATCACTCCTCTTTCCTCCTGCCCCCACCCTCCTATAACCACAAACTTCTGCCCCACATTCCAATACTGCATTTTTAAAACTATTCCAACCCTCTTCAACCCCCCCACTACTCATCTTTGCACTAGCCCACCTTTCTGCCAATAGTCGCTTATATCTCGCCCGAACTTCCTCCTCCCTTAGTTTATACACTTTCACCTCCCTCTTACTTGTTGTTGCCACCTTCCTCTTTTCCCATCTACCTCTTACTCTAACTGTAGCTACAACTAAATAATGATCCGATATATCAGTTGCCCCTCTATAAACATGTACATCCTGGAGCCTACCCATCAACCTTTTATCCACCAATACATAATCTAACAAACTACTTTCATTACGTGCTACATCATACCTTGTATATTTATTTATCCTCTTTTTCATAAAATATGTGTTACTTATTACCAAATTTCTTTCTACACATAGCTCAATTAAAGGCTCCCCATTTACATTTACCCCTGGCACCCCAAATTTACCTACTACTCCCTCCATAACATTTTTACCCACTTTAGCATTGAAATCCCCAACCACCATTACTCTCACACTTGATTCAAAACTCCCCACGCATTCACTCAACATTTCCCAGAATCTCTCTCTCTCCTCTACACTTCTCTCTTCTCCAGGTGCATACACGCTTACTATAACCCACTTTTCACATCCAATCTTTATTTTACTCCACATAATCCTTGAATTTATACATTTGTAGTCCCTCTTTTCCTGCCATAGCTTATCCTTCAACATTATTGCTACTCCTTTAGCTCTAACTCTATTTGAAACCCCTGACCTAATCCCATTTATTCCTCTCCATTGAAACTCTCCCACCCCCTTCAGCTTTGTTTCACTTAAAGCCAGGACATCCAGTTTCTTCTCATTCATAACATCCACAATCATCTCTTTCTTATCATTTGCACAACATCCACGCACATTCAGACTTCCCACTTTGACAATTTTCTTCTTCTTATTCTTTTTAGTAATCTTTACAGTTAAAGGGGTTACAAGCCCATTGTTCCCGGCATTTTAGTTGACTTTTACAACACGCATGGCTTACGGAGGAAAGATTCTTATTCCACTTCCCCATGGATATAAAAGGAAAAGTAATAAGACCAAGAACTATTAAGATAAAATCAAAGAAAACTCAGATGAGTGTGTATAAATAAACGTGTACATGTATGTGTAGTGTGACTTAAGTGTAAGTAGAAGTAGCAAGACGTACCTGTAATCTTGCATATTTATGAGACAGACAAAAGACACCAGCAATCCTACCATCATGTAAAACAATTACAGGCTTTCGTTTTACACTCACTTGGCAGGACGGTAGTACCTCCCTGGGTGGTTGCTGTCTACCAACCTACTACCTACTACCATATATGCCTCTATAATTATCTACCCATCAAATGGATGAGACAATTTTGGATATTTTTTTTCAGCAAGCGATCATGTAAAAAGTACAATATACAGAATACAATATAATATTTTATCATTAAAAATACACTTGTTTTGTTATGCCACAAGCGATCACGTTCTATACACAACAGGTATTTTAATATTAAATTTAATATTAACCCTTTGAGGGTTTCGGATGTACTAGTACGTCTTACGCGCAGGGGTTTTTGACGTACTAGTACGCATAAATTCTAGCGCCGTCAAATCTCGTGGGAAAAGGCTGGTAGGCCTCCATATGAAAGAATGGGTCTATGTGGTCAGTGTGCACAGTATAAAAAAAATCCTGCAGCACACAGTGCATAATGAGAAAAAAAAAACTTTCACCGTTTTTTTGGCATAAAACAGCGACTTTGCTCTGTATTTTTGTATGGTATTTATTGTTGTATTCTAGTTTTCTTGGTCTCATTTTATAGAATGAAATGCATATCACAGAAATTGAGATGATTTTCACTGGTTTTACAATGAAAAGTACCTTGAAATTGAGCTCAAAGTAGGAGAAATGTTCGATTTTTACCAAAGTTCAAAAGTAAACAAATCATGCCAAGCGTCCAATACACGTCAACTGGTGAGTCTGACATTCTTTTGCAAGTGCGCCAATATGATTTATATCATTTTTTACACTAATGCAGTAGTCTGCATAACAGTAAATCTTCTATTTTTCGTGAGAATAAAAATTCAAAGTGGAAAGCAAAAGAATGTAAGAGGGGCCTTGAGACGTGACTAATGAACAGAAGAAATGTCATTTTAGTGCCAGTAATGTATTTCTTGTTTGTTCTGGACCCTATTCGGAAATTGGCATTTTTTGAAATTTGTGTGAAATTGGCAAAATTGCTAAATTCTGACCACTGTATTGGATAGTTGAAAATGGTAAATGGGTGGTTTCTTGCACTCATTCAATAGAAAAAAAGTAGTTCTAGCGAAATATTCATGTTTTTTGTCAACTAGTACAGAGGAATTGGCCGAAAATGGGGCTCAAATTGGGCAAAATCGCGATGCGTAAACATCGCAGTGACCGCTAACTTCGCGAGAGCATAATTCCTTAAGTTTTCCATCAAATCACATAATTTTGGTGTCATTATGACCGGGAAAAGATTCTCTATCTTTTCATAAGAAATTTTTTTTTTTTTTTTTAAATTTGGCCAACCCTGAGAACGAGTTTCTGAGAGGGCCTGTCGACCCTCAAAGGGTTAATATTTAAATTTAACAATAATATACCTAGAAGTCAATTTCATTTGCTTCTATTAAGTATGATGTCCAGGAACCAGAATTAAGTTAACAGGCAGAAAGGGAAAGGTAGTGTTAATAGATAATAAGTGTAAAGTTAAAACTTTTTTTTTTTATCAAATAAATTGTCATATTTACAAAAATAAACACTAAACTAACAAAAGTATTAATTTTTTGTCTATAAACTTTTTTCACGTGTGGTGGGTCCCTATTTTTTGGTACAAACTAGTCAAGAACTTTTTTTTTTAGTTGTAAAAGATAGCATTTCTCAATTTTTTCCTCCATCGATTTTTATTAAATGTATTAATTTCTTTCTAGATAGTAGGTTGGTGGACAGCAACCACCCAGGGAGGTACTACCGTCCTGCCAAGTGAATGTAAAATGGAAACCTGTAATTGTTTTACATGATGGTAGGATTGCCGGTGTCCATTTTTCTGTTTCATAAACATGCAAGATTTCAGGTACGTCTTGCTACTTCTACTTACACTTAGGTCACACTACACATACATGTACAAGCATATATATACACACCCCTCTGGGTTTTCTTCTATTTTCTTTCTAGTTCTTGTTCTTGTTTATTTCCTCTTATCTCCATGGGGAAGTGGAACAAAATTCTTCCTCCGTAAGCCATGCGTGTTGTAAGAGGCAACTAAAATGCCGGGAGCAAGGGGCTAGTAACCCCTTCTCCTGTATATATTACTAAATTTAAAAAGAGAAACTTTGTTTTTCTTTTTGGGCCACCCTGCCTTGGTGGGATACGGCCAGTTTGTTGAAAAAAAAAAATGTGTGATGGGTTTATATTTGTTCTACATTGGTCAAGAACTGCAGATTTTTCTTATTGCAAGTCATTAAAGGATGAAATTTCATTTATTTTTTATCAAATGCAATGACAAGACCCCCATAGGTTCTGTTGTATGGCAGTTCTGCCCTACTCCCATGGGTCATTAGCTATCTTAAAGTGCTGTTCTCTTGTTCCCCCTCCTCCACCATTAATACTACTATTTCTTCATTAACCCTCCAGTCTCTGTCCCTTTTTTCATTACCACTATTACTTTACTATTACTATCTCTATCACTTGCACTACTACTACTAAACAATACTACTCCCTCTTCCCATTATCCCCCTCCATTTCCTTGCCTTGTATATATTCTGGCTCCCTTCCCTTCGCACTTCTCTGGGTGACTAGATAATAGTCCAAGTCGGACTGAAAAGTCGTCAAAACTTTCAGCCTCCTATTTGCAGGTTATCTGTGTATTGTTCCAGTTGTGGTATTGTGCCTTTTTTAATTCTTTTCAGCTGAGAATTTTTTTTTTTAGGAAATGCACTGCTACTGTATTTTATACATATGGCCATCTGGCATGTGTGGTGATCTGATTTACTACTTTTCTTTTAAATTGATAAAGAAATTTTAATTTGTATTAAATATCACACATTTTTTTTTTAACAAGTTGGCCATCTCCCACCGAGGCAGGGTGACCCAAAAAGAAAGAAAATCCCCAAAAAGAAAATACTTTCATCATCATTCAACACTTTCACCTCACTCGCACATAACCACTGTTTTTGCAGAGGTGCTCGGAACACAACAGCTTAAAAGCATATACGTATACAGATACACAACATATCCCTCCAAACTGCCAATATCCCAAACCCCTCCTTTAAAGTGCAGGCATTGTACTTCCCATTTCCAGGACTCAAGTCCGGCTATATAAAAATAACCAGTTTCCCTGAATCCCTTCACTAAATATTACCCTGCTCACACTCCAACAGCTCGTCAGGTCCCAAATACCATTCGTCTCCATTCACTCCTATCTAACACGCTCATGCACGCTTGCTGGAAGTCCAAGCCCCTCACCCACAAAACCTTTACCCCCTCCCTCCAACCTTTTCAAGGATGACCCTTACCCCGCCTTCCTTCCCCTGCAGATTTATACACTCTCCATGTCATTCTACTTTGATCCATTCTCTCTAAATGACCAAACCACCTCAACAACCCCTCTTCAGCCCTCTGACTAATACTTTTATTAACTCCACAGCTTCTCCTAATTTCCACACTCCGAATTTTCTGCATAATACGTATTTACACTACACACTGCCCGTAGTGTATTTTCATATTGTATTTATAAAGCCATTCTGTATTATATTGTATTTTCTTATGATCTGGGTATAAAAATATACCGTATACCAATGTGTATTCCACTGATTCAATATTTTTTCATTTAATCATGAAAGAAACCCTACAATTATTCAGAATTTCTCTAATTCACTTCTCTCATCCCTATTTAGGTCAAATAATAGAAGCAACCACTGTAATAACAAAATTATTAGAGAATGGGTGGGGTTCAAACCTATGATAGGCAAGTCCTACAACTCACAGGCCAGTGTGCTAACCACTGGCCACAGCCTGCTCGTCTGCCATGGTATGAGTCCCACCAATCCTGTAATGTGTTTGCAATCATGTTATTGCAATTTCTTCAGTCATAATAAAGACTTATTTCTGGTTAAAATTTTTTTTAATTATTCTATAATACTAATATTTTTCAAACTGAGGTTCAGGAATTTTGGTCATTTAATAAATTCTGAAATTTATAAATGATTCTAAAATCCAAATTTTTGAAAATGTTCTGCAATATTTGGAAATATTCAAATTCAGTAGATTTTTTCCTAATTAAAATTGAGTTTTTGATCTTAATTCAAGTATTAATAATCATTTCAAATTAAATGTTTTGCAAAACATTTCTTCTTAAACAGAAAATTCAAAATTAAAAGAAATTGAAAATTCGGAAAATCCAAATCTGAGGCCATTCTAAATACAAAATCAAACTGTCATACTTGGAAGAATTCTGACAATATTTTAAGAGAGCTCTGATGGAGAGAGACATTACCGTGTAGTATTTACTTAATTAGTGCTATACTGTATAAGACAATATTTAAGAATTACTTTTTTTCCTCAAATGTAGAATTTACAATTAACAATTATTAATGTACATTCCTCTTTACGAACAACCTGGAATTCTCAATGGAGCAGTAAGTACAGTATGTACTAGACTAAGTTTTATGCTGGGTCACTCGCTTTTCTTCTTAGAAAAAAATCGCAACTTGTTCACAACTGAGTGACAACAAAATACAGCTGCCTTAAATAGGGAATCTATTATCTGCAATATTGCAAGGCAAACCTTCTACATTTTGATGACAGCTCTGTTATCATCCTGGAATTGCTGATATCAATCCTCAGTAAATATAATGACATGAAATATGCATGCTTCCAAAAGCACAGTATGTGTTTAACAAGCAAAAGGCCATATATTCACCTTAACCATTCTGAAGAAGCCACGTCCTCCCACTGTGCTGTGGCATTCCCTGAAACATATTTACGAGGTACGGGTTCCTGAGTGCCGTCTCTCTCATGGAGACAAAGCAACACATAACAGTAAACAGGCAGTGATTAATTGAGGAATTGGGTTATCTGCTTATTATCTAGTTGTGTGAAGTTCTGTACAAGCAAATACTTCACACACACTTCCTGGACAAAAATCTACAATACATCTCTCACACATCACATTTTAAGTGTAATATCTTCCAACTATTATAATATCAATCACCCATAATAAATGTTAGCACAGTATATCTTATACATAATCAAAGAAGCCCATGTTTGTATAAGACATTTGGCAAATTTCTATAGTAGAAACAGGCTGAAAGGGCCAGTTTGTCAACAAATTTATTAGTAATTGAATGCCAAGTCTACCCTAGCTATTTAAAAAATAGTATATAAAAATAAGAAAACAATGACTATAAATAATCCCTAGATAATTATATGGGCTGACAAATTTATCACACACTCTGAAGAATTCTAGCCAATAACTTAACCACCTGTACATTAAGACATAAACCTTACTTTAATAAAGAGATCTATTTCAATAAGTTATAAGGGTCATAAGAGCCTCATCTTCTTTACAAATAAATGTACTATTGTACCTGGATCTATAAGCTATGAAAGATTCAAAATGTATATAATAATAATTACCAAACTACTGACTTGCTTAGATTAAACCAAGTACCAAAAGGGGGTTTGGAGAGTATTATCCAAAATATATAAAAGGCTATAGTACATGAAAATAAAGTACAATAAAAATGAAGATTTGACTTCCCCATGCTTTCTCTGAAGCTATAGAAAGCCTCTTCTGTCAGTATTAAACAAAAAAATAATAACCTTCCAAAAGCTACAATATCAACATAAAATCTTTGATCCCACCTTACATGTCATCTTCAGGTACATGCTACTGACCAGCTTCTAATCCCACACTGATGGCAGTTTTTCACATCTGCAAGTTCATAAGAAATTAAAAGAACTGTGCATTTAACGTCACACTCGTGTTTTCTTTTTTATGCCTTTCCTTAGCCCCTTTCCGTACCAGCCTGGTGTAATTTTTCTTTCACCTTTCTCATCTTTTTCTCTACAATCCTCGCCATCACTGATTTTTTGTTCATCCTCTTTTATTTCATTTTCTTGCTCATAATATTCTTCTTCTTCTAATTCTTCCTCATTATTATGTACAGACTCAAATTTAGACTTTCTTTTTATCCTCACCCTTTCATAAGTAAAACTCTCAAGCTTTTTCTCAAATACTGGCTCGTATTTGCGGTAGTTACATGTACGTCGTCTCCTAATAATTTCCCTTGCTTTTTCAACATCGGCATCACATGCACCTCGTGAAGGTCGGAGTCTTGCTGTTTTACACAACTCAGGGTTACTCCCATTACAGTGGCATTTGAAGACATCAACTTCAGGGAGAGCTCGAGAATCACTGGAAGCTCGAGTTCTACTTCTAGTCACGCGTCTAACAGGGACACAATCGGTATCATCTGTTGTTTCGGTATCAACCTCAGTTATCATGTTCATAGTTGGGGATGTGCCATCACTCACATAATTACCATCAATGTACTCCTTTTCTTTATTTTCAGCATTACTGTCAAATCCCCAGAACCAAATGCACTTCACATCCTCATTGTCACATCCTTTAGGTTTCCGTTTTGCTGAACCTTTCTGTCGGGCATTACTGTCATTGAGAGCTTCAGTGCATATGTTTTTAAGAATAACTGAGCTGGATTTCTCTGGACTCGGAACCACTTCATCTCCTCTGGGATTTACATTATTAGGAATCCTATTTTCACATTTAATAAGTCTGCATTCCTTCATCCCCACCATGACTGCTAAGGTACTCAAGCTTTTCTCACTGGAATTACAAAAACTTTGATGCCATATAGATTTCAACTCTTCATTTTCTGTAACACTGAGGCGAGATGAAAACTTGGAACCAATACTTTTTAACTTTGAATGTTGAGTGATGGCACTAACCTGGGCTTTGGAAACAAAGTTTTCTTGACACAAAGAAGAATTAATGCACAAGGGAAATGAGACATTCTTAGCATCAATATGAGAAGGAACAGTTACCCTTGTAATATCACTGCTTGTTGGAAGAGGAACATTTTGCACATTTCCTAGGGAAGGAAGTGGTATAGTCTCATCTTCAAACTTATCATCTGCAAGAGTTTCAACACAAGCTGTTCTGATTATGCCATCAACAACATGCGTTCGCAACAGAAAGCTCTCCTCTGTTGACCGGCTACTGCTTCGAGCTAAGGATTCATCTCTACAAGATAAAATATTGTCGATTTTTTGAACTTCACATTGGCGAGTAGTTTCTGAATCACTAATATCATTCACTTTCAATATAGAAGAAAAATGTGGTATTTCCATTGAAAACTCTGAATCATCTGTCTTTTTTAGTTGATTACATGTTCTCAAACTGGTACATGAAACATTTACTGTAGTTACATCACTCTCATGCATATTACAGTCTAGAGACTTGTGCTTACAATCACATGAAGTCAATTTGTTTTCATACTCATTTGAACACAAAATGTCATTACACTCATTTGAACAAAAAGTCAATGCAGGAGACTGACGCTGGTTGGGAAGACTAGAAGATTTAGATACACCCACAGGTATTTTACTGAAAATGGTATCACTTCCAACCAACACAGTATGATTATCACTTTGTTCATGACTGCTCATAATACTTTTTCCACCACCAGTTAGCATACCTTTTGCTGCACTACCAGTTACCCTATGGTTTGTGGTCTCCACATTACCAGCTGTTTTTTGAAGAGGGCTATCTCCTGCAGTCACACTGGTATTCAATCTTCTCTCACTATTTGAAATTAGCTTAATACTCTTATCACTTTTAGAACCATCAACAAATGATCTTATACACAGGCCAGTACCATAAAAGTCATTCTGTTTCAATAAGGCCTGGCCTTGCTTGGCCATTTGAACATTGGTAGATGCATAAGCTAACTTGAAATAGTCAATGTTATTGGATTCCAGAGAATGATTATCAGAATTGTTCACTTCAGATTCTTCTTGCTCGCTGGAGTCTGAATCTATACAAGAACTCTCTTCGTCCAATGTATTCTCTTCCAGTTTGTCACTCAGCCATGGCTCCCCTTCAGCGTCAGAAGTTTGAAAGTCCTCATCACTGTCTGAAGGTTCACTCTTCACTTCCTCCATATCAACAGAGCCTCCCAATGTCTCACTAGTTTCAGTAGTTTTACTCTTGACTGTTAGGGCTTTGTATAGCTCTTTGTAGTGACCAGGAAAGCTCTCTCCGTTATTCCACGTTTTATCATCCTTGAAATCCATTTCTTCCTTGACATCAAATAATTTATTTTCATCTTTTATCAAATTGTCCGATTCTGCTAAAATGGATTTACCATTTTCTTTATTATCACTGTTTGTAACTTCCAATGAATGAGCATGATAAGCTACATTCCAAGCTGCATGAACACCATTCACTGGTTTTATATCTGGTTTAGTTTCAATTTTTATGTCATGTTTCTCATCTTTGACATTTTTTTCTAGATTTTCTTTTTCCA